>NW_007728400.1:84354-95178 GCF_000696425.1 Galeopterus variegatus
ATGAAATTAAAATTAAAGTGCTAGAATTCTCAGCTCACTAAAGAAATATTTCCTTTAAACATTTGACATAACCGCATGGCCAGTTCCCACCAATAAGTAAGTTTATCTCTAGTAATGAGTTATTCTCGGTGTTTGAAGAGATCTTATTTTGCTGGGGATATATAAAATCTGTTCTATGTTACAGTGAATAAAAGATTTTAGGAAATGAGTTAAGACTTTAGTTCTCACATGTGTTTCCTTTGATATATTCTGTTTAATGTTTAATGACGGAACCTTTTGTTATGGTTTGAACGTGTCCTCCCAAGTTCACGTGCTGGAAACTTAATCCCCAATGCAACAGTGTTGGGAGATGGGGCCTAATAGGAGGTAACTGGGTCACGAGGGCTGTGACCTCATGAATGAATTAATGTTGTTATCACAGGAATGGGTTAGTATGATGAAGGAGGGTTTGTTATAAGAGCAAGTTCGGTTCCCTCTTGCTAGCTCTTGCATGCTCTCTCCCACTTCCTTTCCCTGCCACCTCTGTCATGGGATGGCACAGCGAGAAGGCCCTCAGCAAATACTGGCATCTTGATATTGAACTTCCCAGCCTCCAGAACTGTGAGAAATAAATTTATTTTCTTTAACAATTACCCAGTCTGTGGTATTTTGTTTTTGCAACACAAAATGGACTAAGATACCTTTTTTAAAAATTTTCCTTCTTTAAAAGGGAATGTTTATTTTCTAAACTTATAAATTTAACTGTTATATTTCATGCAACAAGTTTTTGAACTTAAAAAAATACAAACACAAAGGAGCTACTTCATTAAAATAGAGTCCATATTTCAAATTCTTTTTAATGGCATTATATTAAAATTATGTTGATAGAAAAACAACCTTCTTTCATTAAATAACTGCTTATTTCATTTCTACGGGCATTTCTTTTTCCACATGGAGTGTAGTCCTGAGGGTTAGTCTTGGGAGTTATTGTGTTGCCTTATGATTTGGGGCCCAGGACAACAGGAAATGGAGATCTGAGTGAAGAAGGGGAGGAGGCTGGAAGCTAGAAAATGTCCAAAAATTTAAGTCTATAAAATCAGACAGTTCAAACACAGTAGCCCAAGCAAAGTTTCTTTCAGAATATCTATGAACCCGTTTGCAAAGCTGAGCCTGAATGAATCCTCCTGAGCACCAGACGTGGGGTAAATATTCTTTTATAGCTTGGCAGCAGTTGATATAAATGCTGGGAGAGAGATCAATTTTAGACACTTATATATCCTAAAGTTTCATTTTCAAAGCTGGGTCTCTCAACAGTATACGGTTTAGTTAATGGGATAATTTAACTAAGAAAGAATATCCAAAAAAATTCCTTAAGGACTGATATGAGAAACTTTTTTCTAAGAGCAAAACCAGAATTTATTAAATTGTACCATGAACATTGTACAAGCAAATGTAATATTAAAAGTATTAAAATATCTTTTATATCAATATCCACAGGCACTTTTATTCCTTGGCCTCACTTTGCCCCTAGATCCAAAATCCACAAAACTGAAGTGGTAAAAGCTGACAAAATGTTTGAATTACTTAAAATGGCACATTATGAAGTTAAAAGAGAAGAGATGACCTGACACTTACCTAAAGTAACATGCTCACTAATTGTAAACTTAATAGAAAAATTATTAAGGAAATATCTTAATATCTTAAAGAAAATATATCCTAAGGAAATATCTTAAGGAAATTACAGTTTCAGGAAATTTTTTTATGTTGTAAAAATCTTCCGGGTGAAAAATTGTGTGAGATTTTGCACCTAATGAATTATAATACCATAAAACAAAGTAGAGTTTAGGTTCTAATAATAACAGCTCCCGTGTACTGGGTGCCCACTGAGGTCAGACGCTGTACTTGACTTTGAACACCTTTTCCTATTTAATCCACACACTACACCCCCAGAGTAGCTGCTACTCCTTATTATACAGATGGAGACACAGAAACAGATGAAAAAACATACCTTAATACGGTTAAGTAATTTGCCGGACCATGGATTAGAAACCATATCTGCCTGCCTTTAAAACTCAATAGTTTAGCACAGGATAGATTATAGTTATTAATTATACCTTTTCCTATGTTATTTGTTGTTACCTAAACAAAGAAAATATATATTCCAAGGGGTCATCCTATCAACATTTGAATCACTTATCAAATTGATCATGAAAAAAGTGTACAGTTAAAAGGAAATTTTGTGTCATTACCTACCTTTGAACTTTTAAGACTAAATCCTTTCAGTTACTTGAATTTTGATAGAATTGCTGGTTTCTGGGAGCAGATATAACACCCTTACTCTTGTTCAGGTTCTAGACAAGTTGACAAATAAGATAAAGAGTCAGGTATATAAAAAATCAAACTATTACTTTTTTTTTTTTTTAGCAGATAAAGGCTAAGTTGCAAAGGTCAAATGGCCCTGATAAATGAATCACAGAATTAGTCAGACTTGCCCACCCAGTTAAGGCATTGTGGGCCACTGGTGTTGGGGAAGAGCCTACCCTCAGGAGCAATAGTGAAAATCTATACCCAGGAGTCAAGAGCTCTCAAGAGGAAAAATGGTATCTAGTTCTTTTTTTTTGAAACTTGTCCATCAGGTAAACCATTTCACCCTTGGCGCTCAGAGTAAAGGGGCAGAGACAGGGTAGGTTTTACAGGAATAGAACTGCCCTCAGAGGAAGAACATTTCAGCATTTCCCTCTAACATTCTCTCCTAACTCACTGGGCTTAGCTTCTAAGTCTATGGTTACGTCTCCCTTTCTGGAAGACCTGCAGTCTAGAATGGGCTGGCAACCACATTCACAAGGCGATTCCTTATTCCTCTCTCAAGGATGAAAAACTGTGCCTTTCCTACCCTCTTGAGATCACTCAGGGGAAAGATACTTTTTGCCCTGAGAAGACCCTCGAGTGAGTCTTCTACTCCCTTAATTAAATCTACTCCAGGGCTATTCCATTTAAGTTTGCAGATTTACTCCCAAATTTTACTCTTTTCTATCCCAAATTATGTCTAGTCATGCTTTCCAATGTAAAATATGCCTGATTCTACAATGAGATTTAATAGCAGTATTAAGACATACAATAAAATATATAAATGCTGCAATAATAAAATGCTAAAAATACTTCAATAGAAGCCCTCTTCTGTCAAATTCACAGAGAGAAATTAAATGCTACTATCATTAAGCTTTAAAGAAATTAATGTTTAAAATTTAATTTTTTGACAATGAGTTAAAAGTTACAGATTAAAGAAATTTCCATTTTTAAAATTCTGCTTAGTCTATATTAGAGGTTTTCTCAAGTGTTCGAATACACGAGAATGGGTGTTATTTCTTTAGGACCTCATACCTTTTATTATTTTAACAAATGGTATCTGGAATGTCTCTCTTTTTAGAATCCAAAGAATTAATAGGAACACGAGATTATAATCACACTACCTCCAAATATACTAACTTTTAAAAAAGGGAAATCCTCAGGTCCTAGAACAATTTTCCCAGGGAAAAATTCCTGAACCTATTATCTAATATGAGCTAAAACTGTAGTAAAGGCTTTGTTATTCCTAATTGAAAGAAGGCATACTAATTACCTATTGCCATGTGACAACTCACTCCAAAACTTAGCAGCATAAACAGCAAACATATATTATCTCACAGTTTCTGTGTTTTGAGAATCCGAGAGCCCTTTTTTTTTCTGGTTGTTTCTGGCTCGGGGTTTCTCGTGAGATTGCAGTCCAGCTGTTGTCCAGGGCTATAGCCATCTGAAGGCTGGAAGATTCATTCCCAATCTTACACATGTGGTAGGCAGCCTACAGTTTCTCCCTGTTGGCCAAAGGCCTCAATTTCTCACCACGTGGACCTCTCCATAGCCTGCCCGAGTGTCCTCATGACACGGCGAGTGTCCCTCAGAGCAGATCTGAGAGAGAGAGAGATAGGACATAAACACACGGTTGTTTATGTCCTGGTTTCTGAGTCATAAACCATTTCTTCTGCCTTATTCTAATTGCTTTGAAGGAATTAGGACATAAACACACGGTTGTTCATGTCCTGGTTTCTGAGTCATAAACCATTTCTTCTGCCTTATTCTAATTGCTTTGAAGGAATCACTAAGTCCAGCAGGACCTTCCAGGGAGAGTACACAAGGGTTTAAATACCAGGAAGCAGGGATCATTGTGGGCCATCTTGGAACTAGCTTCCAAAAAAGGGGATGGAAAAAAAATCTTAATTTTTCTTTTCACCAGGATGCCACTGGTTAATTGATACAAATTAAACAGAACCTATGATTTGTTCATTTAAATTTCACAGGGGGAAATCTTCAGGGAAAGGTTTAGTGCAATTCACTTACCTCCTATGGTAGAAAAATCTGCCCATGCATAACTTCTTAGTTTTCATTTCCTGTTTGAGCTCTGCATTCTTGGCATTTCAGAGCTGTGTAGACAACAAGCTCTGTTTGGTCATACAGCTACTATGTACGTTGTAGAGAGACATTTTTAATCCTGTGCTAAAGTGGCTGGTGCCACTGCCTTTTGTTATAGAATTTCTTTGGCCTAAGATCTCTGCTTTTTAGTGATGGTTTTCATCTTGTCCCCATATTTATAATGCAAAGAAAAGCATCTGCAACATATTCTTGAGATGAAACTAGTGTGAATGCTTCTGAAGCCTGTGCCCTTTGGGCTATGCTGAGGTCCAAGATCTCGCCCATGTATTTCTCAAGACACTGTCTCTCCTCTGCTTGTGGGGTCCGTAAGTTTCTCGATTAGGTTTCCTCATAACATAGGAAACTGCTGAAAGCTCCCTTATAATAACTTTATCACCTTGAAACTGATCCAGTATATCTTTGAGTAGTTTCCACTAGAGTCTGTGGACAAGACTCATAAACCCACAGTCCTTTTCTTGGCCCTGAATAGAGAGAATAATTTGGGGCAGATAATTGTTGATCTATTGCTGCCTACCAATGCCTGGTGCTAACAATTTAAAGATAGAATGTAAGAAGTACTCCATAACACACATGAAACTCAGCTGCCTTGTAGTTTAAAAGAAACTATATCAAGGTTTACAGATTTACAGAGAAACTCCAGTTCTCTCTGTAGCTTAATTTTTGCCTCAGCTTCCCTTGAGCACTAAGACCTCTGCACCTACTGGCATATATTGTGATTTTTGCTGTCCACATGTCACAGACAAGCCTATTTCAAGGTCAAGAAACAACAAGCTCTGAGCTTCCTGTACCCGTTGAAGGCCTCAAGCATCTTTGTCAAGGCCATTCTAGACTTAATCTCCATAGAAAGTTGCTCTCCCATGAGAAATCCACCATAATCTGCATTCATAGACATTGATTGATTAAAATACCCAGTGCCCTAAGTCTTAAAGGTGCTGGTCCATGCCACAACATTTAAAAGCTAGCCTAATATAAGCCATTACAAACTTCAAAGTATTCTGCTGCAAAACATGGCAAAGACTCCAAACCATATGTCTTTGCCCCAATTAAAAGTCTCTTCATGTGCTTAATTCCTTTTTGCCCTTAGCTTTGCTCCTTGTGTCTCATTTGTCAATGTTTCCAGCCAATACACCAAATGTTGGTGTCTTCAAAGTTATTTCTCAAAACGGCAGGCGCTCCGTAGTGATGGGAGTCCTGCCTGGAGAAAAGCAATTGTGATTGCACTCTCTTTCTGCCCAGAGGCTGGTTTCCCCCAAATAAACGGAAAGTAGCTGAGCTGAGCATGCCCAATTTATCTTCCCAAACTTAACAACTAGATAAGACACGTCATGTAGGCTGTGTTTAAATTAATAAAGGTGCAGAAGGAAGCTAGAAGTAGGTTACACCGATTGAATATCTTCCATAGGAAGAAAACATCAGAAGTGAAAAGAAAGCTTTCCCTTTTAACTATACAATTGTGAAGCTCTTTTAGGCTTGTAACAGACGTTTAAAGGAGCAAAACCATCTTTTACTCCAGGGGAATGTTGAGTATACTAACCAAAGTAGAGCTGTTGCTTAGTAACATTGTATTTTTCACTATGGGATTTGGGGAAGAGATGAACACATTCACCAGGAAAGAATCAATTTTGTTAGAGAAATCTACTCTTCTCCTCAGCTGCTCTTCACGTTGCACATTACGGTGATCTGGTTTCAAACCCCTTCCTTTCTCTGAACCATCTTTCTGAAATGTCAGCAGTGATCTCCTGAATGCCAAATCCAACAAACATTTCTCAGTACTCCTCCAACATGATCTTTCTTTGATATTTGAAACAATGCTTTTTGAAATGGTATTTCCACCCCCCGACACCCCCAAATATCTCTTTTCCAAAACTCTGGTCTTTCTTGGCTTCCTTAACCCTGCATTTTTCAGGTTCTTTGGTCGTACCTCTGAGAGCTCCTTCCCTTTCTCCTTCTCAGAGACATGTCCTTTGTGCATTCCTTGAACCAAGTTAATCCCTTAGGCATTTGTCCCCAGCACTGTTTGTCTTCTAAACACACACTGTCTACCTTAGCAATGTTCTCTTTGTCACTGTTTCTCCAACAGTCTCCATGAGAGTAACCCAGGCCTGCTATATTTTATTTAGCCTTACGCTAAACTTCCAGCTTCCTACTGGATATACATGTATTTTCAATATTCAAAGTAAATATGTTCAACACTAAAGTCTCTCTCTCTCCCTCTTTTTTTTTTTTCTTTTTGTCTTTTTTACTGACCAGTAATGGGATCACAACCCTCGGTGTTGCGCCTGCACCACGCTCAGCCAGTGAGCGGGAACCGGTCTCCACATGGGATCCGAACCCTCGGCGGGAGCGCCGCCGCACTCCCAAGCGGCGCACTCTCCAGTGTGCCACCGGGCCTGCCCATCTCTCTCTCTCTTTTAAACCTGCTTTTCTTCATATATTCCTTATGTCAGTCAATCAGATCCCCATTCTTCAGGTCACACGGGCCAGAAACAACATGATCATATAGGCAAGTTGGAGACTATTTATCTTATGGATTTGTCATGCTCTGGAATCAGTTAGACCTGGGTTCAGTCCCAGTTCTACAGCGTGATCTTCAGCAAGCTCCTTAACTTCTCTAACCTTCAATTCCCTTATCAGTAAAACAGACATAGTAAACAGAATGCACCTCACAGGACTGTTATGAAGATATAATGAGATAAATGTGCATGGATTTAATACAGTGATGGATACAGAGAAATCAGGCCATATACATTTAGCTACTATGACTGTGTTTGTTCTAACTCTTGATTGGCTTTTGATTGTGTGCCCTTCTTTGACATCTGCTAGTACTGCCTTAGTTTATTTCTTCCTTTTCTTTTCTTGAGTGGATTATCGCATTTGTTTGGTCTCCTTCTTTATAGTTTCTCACCCTTTAAATCTGTCTTTCAAACTGTCATGAGCATTATCTTACCAAAGCTCAGACCTATTCATGCCACCTATTCTGCTGTTTTAATGCTCCACTGGCTCCCCTTAGTCTATAAACTAATGTTCAGTTCCTATTGTGGCATCTGGGACTCTCCATAATCTGCTTACAACCCGCTTTCCTCCTCACACTCTTAGAATGCAGGCACACTGATTCTTCAATCTTAAGTTCACTTCCGTAAACTCACAACTTTTTCATGAAAAAAAAAAGACCCCTCAGCCTGAAATTCTATAAGGTATTTATGCTTCAAATATAAGCTAAAACCCTTTCTGCTTGATTAGCAATTTTTCCTCTTAGTGTCTTCATAATTTTTTACCTCATGGAAGTGGTTTATCTGCTCATTTCTGCAACAACACTGTAAGGTCTTAAGATCAGGGACCATGTCTAATTCTTTGAACTTGGTCATCCTATCTAACATGAACATAGAAGGTGATTAGAAAACATGGAAATAAATGTGTAACTCTAATAAACATTCTGAGTTAGGATTTTAAAATTGTGAATTCTACTCCTTTGTCAGATTAATTTATGTTTTGATAACTATTTGCCTCTTTAATGCTTGGAGAGAACTGTGCAAGGAACCCACGTGGCCTGTTAGCAGCACATACCATGTTAGCTAGCCTGTGAAGTCCGAGGGAATGTGGGAGGCAGGACGTTCACAGTGGTGTAATTAAAGTGTTAAAAATTAAATCTGAGATATAATTGCTAGTTATAGTAAGTAAACAAATCAACATAAAATTTTTAATTAACATAGGAAGAATGATTGCAGCAAGAATCCAGATGGACGAAGTTTTCCGAAATTATTATAGGTCTCTCATACCCTGAGAATCATCAATTCTAACTTTACTTAGAAAGAGGTACAATTAAAAGAAACTCTACTTTATTTAGTACCACATAATCAACAGATACCATTCTAGTGTTCATGGAGTTTTATTTCACAGTTTCATTTATTTCTTGGTTTTATGGAAGTTCTAGGCCAAAAGCTAGTCCTGTTGAGTTAATGAACAAAAGCATCCTTTTCTAGCTATATTAAAACTTGACTGTAAGTCATTTCACAGCAAACACACCTCAGGTTCTTAAGCAAGGTGCCAATATGCCCTGCGCTACTCACAGAAAAAATAAAGAAAAGTGTTTGACTGTCACGTATCTGAATTATTCCAAGTCGCCCAAAATAAATGGAAAATTCCATTTACTTTTTTGAAGCACAATTTGTTCATTTAAGTCTCTGCTTTTAAGCAGCTAGTATATTCATAATTTTTCCTGTGCTTCTGGTTGTTATTGCAAGACCTACCCCCAAAATATAAATGCTAATGCTATGGCTTGAATGCGTCCCGCAGAAATTCATGTGCTGGAAACCTAATTCTCAATGCAATAGTGTTAGGAGGTGGGGCCTAATAAGAGGTCATTAAGTAACAAGGGCAGAGACCTCATGGATGGATAAATATCATTATTGTGGGAGCAGGTTAATGATCTGGAGAATGGGTTGTTATAAAGAGTGTTGGGCCCCTCGTGCCTTTCTTTTTTTGCACACCCTTGTCCACTCTCCATGTGATGCCCTCTGCCATGTTATAATGGAGCAACAAGTCCCTTACAAGATGCTGGTGCCATGCTCTTGGACTTCACAGCCTTCACAACTATAGGAAGTAAACAAAAATAGAATAAAAAGTTTCTACACAGAAAAGGAGTGAAAAGGCAACAGAGTGAAAAGACAACCCACTGAAGAGGAGAAAAGTTTTGTAAGTCATGTATCTGATAATGGGTCAATACTCAAAATATATAAGGAACTGATATGATTCAACAGCAAACAAAATGAATAATGCAATTAAAAAATGGGAAAAGGACTTCAACAGACATTTCTTTAAAGATGACATTCAAATGGCAAAGTATATGAAGAGATTCTCAAAATCATTAATCATGAGGGAAATTCAAATCAAAGCCACAATGACATATCACTTTGTACCTGTTAGGATGACCATAATAATAATAATAATAATAATGGTAATAATAAGTGTTGGTGGTGATGTGAAGAAATTCAAACATTTGTGTACTGGTGGTGGAAATGTAAATGGTGTGGCCATTTTGGAAAACAATATGGATATTTCTAAAAAATTAAAAATAGAATTGCTGTATGATCTGGCAACCTCACTTCTGTGTATTTGCCCCAAAGAATTGAAATAAGGACCTCAAAAAAAAAAAAAAAAAATTTGCACTGCCATGTTCATTGCAGCATTATTCACAATTGCCAAGAGGTGGAAACAATCTAAATGCCCATCAACTGCTGAATGGATAAAGGAAATGTGGTATACACATGCTATAAATATAATTCAGCCCATAACAAAGAAGGAAATCCTATCATATGCAACCACATGGATGAAAGTTGGGGACATTATGCTAAGTGGAATGTTAGTCACAGAAGGAACAAATACTGCATGATCCCACTTGTGTGAGGTATCCTCAAATGCATTAAAGCAGAAACTAGAAGGATGGTTGCTAGGGACTTGAGGGAGGTGATAATGAGAAGCTGATGTTCGGTTGGTATAAAGATTCAGTCAGGCAAGTTGAAAAACATTCTAGAGATCTGCTGCACAAATATTTAACAATGCCCTGCTGTTATACTTAAAAATTTTGATAAGAAGGTAGAGATCATGTCACGTAATTTTTACCGCACAAAAAAATAGACGTCCCAGAATTACTGGGTCAAAGATATGAATATTTTTGTCTCTTGATAAACACCATTGAATTGCTTTCCCAAAGTCTTGCATCAAATTGTATTTTATAGCATATACAAGGGAGTTGCTTATGGTGCATCCATATTGAGACTGGGTATTCTCATTTTTAAGTGTTGGTTGTACTTTACTGACCAAATATGATTTCACTGTTTATTTGTATTTCTTGAATTGCCTTTAAATTTATAATGTATTTTTTCATAAAGAATCAATTGTGCTTAATAATTTTATATATAGGAATCTCTGCTTCAATTGTTTTGAACCATTGCTTTTCTGGTACGTAAATAGCTCACTATTGTTCTCTTTGTGGAGGGTGTGGGGTAGGGTGGGGAGAAGAGGGAAACCATGTGGCTCACAGAGAGGCAATGAAGTATGAAAATTCCATTATGTTAAGTGAAATAATCCAGGCACAGAAGGAGAAATGTTGATGTCCTCACTCATATGCAGGAACTAAAGAAAGAAAGAGAAAGAGAGAGAGAGAGAGAGAGACAGAAAGCAAGAAAGAAAGAAAGAAAGAAAGAAAGAAAGAAAGAAAGAAAGAAAGAAAGAAAAGTTATGTTAAGTGAAATAATCCAGGCACAGAAGGAGAAATGTTGATGTCCTCACTCATATGCAGGAACTAAAGAAAGAAAGAAAAAGAAAGAGAGAGAGAGAGAGAGAGAGAGAGAGAGAGAGAGAGAGAAAGAAAGAAAGAAA
>NW_007728400.1:95188-135761 GCF_000696425.1 Galeopterus variegatus
AAAGAAAGAAAGAAAGGAAGGAAGGAAGGAAGGAAGGAAGAAAGAAAGGAAGGAAGAAAGAAAGAAAGGAAGGAAGAAAGAAAGAAAGGAAGGAAGAAAGAAGTAGAAAGGAAGAAAGGAAAGAAAGAAAGAAAGGAAGGAAGGAAGGAAGGAAGGAAGAAAGAAAGGAAGGAAGAAAGAAAGAAAGGAAGGAAGAAAGAAGTAGAAAGGAAGAAAGGAAGGAAGGAAAGAAAGAAATAGAAAGAAAGGAAGAAAGGAAGGAGGGGAGTTAGGGAGAAATTGGTTAATGGACACAAAGAATGAGTAAGTTTTGTAATAGGAAATATGCCTACTATACTGATTTGATCATTGCATATTGTACACAAATACTGATAGTCCTCTCTGTACCCCACAAATATGTATGATCAATTATGTTTCAATAACAATTTTTTAAAAACTCAAAAAAATTTTTGAAGGTAGGAATTTTGTTTGCCTTAGCCAACAGTACATCTCAAGTACCTAATATGTACTTTACATATAGTAGGTGCTCAATAAAAATTTGTTGAATTCAAACAAATGAACTTTTAAAAGAGAATATAGATTGTGTTTGGATGAAAAGAGATTCTTCCTAGCCCCATCACTTTTTAGTAATATGAGTAGATGTCTTGGAAACTTTTGCCCAGACATTAACAAGTACTCTTCTAGAACTACAGAGTTTTAGAGCTTCAAGGGACCTTAGAAAATATCTACTTCAACTTTGTTTACAGATAAGAATACTGAGACATATTCATTAAAGGCAAAGACCAAATTGGAGGCCAGCTTTTCTGTGTCTTTTCTCTGAAAGTGAACCACTTTGCACGTATCATCAGCTCTTAAATATCTCTGGCAAAGAAATAATAATCTGTTTCACATGTCAGAACAATGGTTAAATTTACAAATGAGTAAAGTTGTTTTGTTTATAGCTTTTCCCTTGGAATTTTAATTTAATTTTCAATGAGCTAAAATTTCCTTCAACTTTAAAAGATTTTAAGTCAAAACTAATTACTATTACTTATGAAATATACTATGTTTAGATTATTCTAAGATTAAATAGCCATATAATATACTAAGTTTTTATGGTAGACCAGATAATATTCTGGATCATTTGAAAGCATGTATTTACTTGTTACACATTAACATTCATTCAGATCAAAATATTTTCCACTTAAAAAATATTTAATAATTTTCTACTCTCTGAAGAATAAAGTATTCTTGTATTCATGATCCAAGACTTGCCTTTAGCCTACTTTCAAAATTTTCTTTTATTTCTCTTTAGCTTCCCTTAAGCTCCAAACAAATTAAGGTGCTTATTGTTTCTTGTAAACATCCTCATTTTTCCAACCTTGTTGCTTTTGTTAATCCTTGTGTCTTTAATGTAGACGTTACCATTTCTTACTCATTTAAGCATAAATAAATATGACTAGTACAGGACCTACCTCAAATGTTCACTTCTAATTTTTTTTCTTTTTTACATTTTCCCAGTCTGAAGTATTCACTCTCCCTTTCATATACTCTCAATCTTTTCTCTGATATATCACTGCCCTGCTACTTTCTACATTGTATTCTGGTACCTTAAGTAAATTTTTATCTGTCTATTAATTCCATAAAGAAGAATCTTTATCTGATTCTTCTTCATAACTCCTATATAACATCTTTTCCATCGTGGATGTTCAATAACCATTGAGATAAATTAATATTTCTAATAAGAATACAATGTAAAGGAAGAGGACTTTTAAAAATCATTAAATTATAGTATTCTTATTTCAGGACTCCATAAATATTGGTGATTAAAAATTTCTTATCAGAAAGCCATGGGAAACTTTTAAGTTTTGATTTTTTTTAAGTTATTTAGCATAAATATGCCAAGAAAAATGAAAAAGGTGGTACAAATTCAGTATCTGAATGTGAATGAATAAAAATTAATATGCATTGGATGGAGTGACTGGTACTATAGTAGTATACTCCTTCTGTAAAAAACTCTAATGTACAAAGCAAATATTTCCAGCAAGATCAAGACGATACATGTTGACAGAAGGGAATCTCCAAATGTGCTCCATGATTGCCTGGGCATCTGCCTGAGAGCAAATTACCTGACTATGATGCAAAGAGCTCAAGACTAAGGAGAGAATAATGGTACTTAGAGGAACTGAGAAGGTAGAGATCAGAATTTAGAACAAATTAATCAGCTTAAATCTATGGGGTGAGGTAGGAGAGACAAGGGAGATGTGCAGAGAGGTGACCTCAAGAGATTGTGCAGAGCAAAGCCACAAGCCTACGTATTATTCAGAAAGTTCAGTGTTTTATTAAAAAATACAAGGCATTTAAAGAAACAGGACAATTTGATCCATAGTGAAGAAAAGAGTGATCAACGGAAACCAAATATGAGGTAGCCCAGTTGTTGAATTTAAACAGAGAAAGACCTCAAAGCAAGTAATATAAATTTATCTTAAAAAAGAAAAATACAGTATTAATTGGAGAGAAGATGGGGAATCACCAGAGAAAAATGAAAGCTACAAAAAAGAATCAACTGGAAATGATGGCATGAAAAAGTACAACAGAAATTAAAAGTTAATTAATGGGCTTAAAAGCAGATTCAAGATGGAAAAAAATGTAAGTAAACTTGATGAGAGGTAAATAGAAGTTATTTGATCTTGATAACAGAGAGAAAAAAACATTAAAGATATACAAAGTGTTAGACAATACTTAACAGTCTAATTTTTGCTGAATTTGAGTTCCAGAAGGAGAAGAGAATGAAATAGTAAAACCTATTCAATGAAATAATAATGGAAAACTTCCCAGGTATAGGGAGAGAAGTGGACCTTCATATCCAGGAGGCTCAAAGATCCCCAAACAGATTCAATCCAAAAAGATCCTCTCCAGGACACATTATAGTCAGACTGGTAAAGCTCAAAGACAGAGAGTCTTCAAAGAAACAAGAGAAAAGCATCAAGTCACCTATAAGGGAGACTCTATCAGACTAACAGCAGACTTCTCAGCAGAAACTTCCATGTCTTTTCCTTTCTCTTCCCCTTCTGGAACACCCATGATTTAGATGTTTATGCACTTAAGGTTATCTGCTAGCTCTCCTAGATTTTCTTCATTTTTTAAAACTCTTTTTTTTTTATTTGTTTCACCTGGGTTATTTTGAAAGGACTATCTTCAGAAATTCTTTCTTCTGCTTGATGTAGTCTGCTGCTTAACCTATAGGCTGTGTTTTTTTTATTTTGTTAGATAAATCTCTCAGTTCCATGAGTTCTGCTACATTCTCTTTTAAGGTATTAATCTCTTTGTAAATCTCCTACTTCATATACTAGACTTTATTTTCTCATTTCATTACGTTGTCTAATTGAGTCCTCCTACCTCAGTGAGTTTCCTCAAGATTATTGCACAGAATTCCTTTTCAGTCATTTCGAGGGTTTTCTGCTCTATAGGGTCTGGTATTTGAGAATTACCATATTCTTTTGATGTTGTCATATTTTCATGTGTTTTCATATTTCTAGTATCTCTTCATGATGTCTAGTCATCTGGCAGAGCAGTTGCTTTTTCTATTATTCTGGAGTGTGCTTTGAGGAAAGAGATATTCTTTTCTTTTTCCGGTCTCCACTGGTGACTTTCTTGTGTCATTGTGTCATTGCAGGTGAGTGTCTGGCTTCCTGCACAGTGACTGTGGCTACTACTGTGGCATTGAGACACTTTTGCAGTAGCTGTGGCTGTGGTGATAGCTGTGGTGGGGCCACCCAAGTGGAAATGGTGTTTTTGGCATGCTCTTTTGCCTGCTTCTGGGTGGAGAGGCTGCCCTCAGCTTCTGCCTAGGACTCCGGGGGGTTGCTCTCTTGCCTGATTCCAGGCAGAGGGGGCTGTGGCCCATGGATCCTTTCCTAGGACCCAGAGCATGCTCTTTTGCCTGCTTCTGGGTAAAGGGGGCTGCCCTCAGCTCTTGCCTAAGACCCTGGGCTTGGTCTCTGCCTGTTTCCAAGTGGAGGGGGCTTTGGCCCATGGATCCTTGCCTAGGTCCCCAAGCATGCTCTCTTGCCTGCTTCTGGGTAGAGGGAGCTTCCCTTGGCTCCTGCCTAGGACCCAGGGTATTCTCTCTTCTCTCTTTCAATTTTTCTACAGCTCTTGTTTGAGCCTGCTCTGGATCTGGAGCTAAAGGTGTTGATGGAGGTGGAGCTGGTACAGATCTTAGATTTTTATTTTTAGTAAAGAATGAATCTGTTCTTATCAACTAATGGCCAATATCTTAAATTGGTTGGTGTTTCCAACACCTCAAGCTTATTGACTTTTGATCATTCTTTCTTTTAATCCAAGTCCTAATAGGAAGTCTGCTCAAAATTGTACTCTGTGAGATATGGATGAGAATAATTCTATGTTAGAGAGATATGTCAAACATTGTGGTTGATTTCTGTAGAAGGATATATTTTATCACGTGTGAATGTCTTTTACAAAGGGGTCATATTGATTCTTGCTCAAAGATAACTGCTCTCTAAAAATGAGACAAGGACAAAGAAAAGAAATTTAAATTTACATTGGAAATTTTTGGTTAACGTTAGGCTGAAATATAACATTATTATACAATGCACTTGAAAACTGTCAAGCTTGTAAATTGCCAAACACTCTTTGGAATCAGGAGTTTCAGACAGCTTTTGAATTTGAGCCTAAATTTACTGTCATATAAATAGGAAGGCCAATTTCCCTAAAAGATATACATTCTTCTTAACCCTGGAGTATCACAAGATAACTGAGTGTTATCTTGTGCTGAACGTCTGTTTCAAAGATTAGTTCTTTCGTCTCAGGGTTGCAAGGGAGAAAATGAAACAACGTATCTTCTGGGAGTATACAATGGACCCTGTACAGACTGCTTTGTCTCTTTGTTAAAACCTTCTTTAGTGTTTAGTAAACAAAATAGGCTTTTAGAATTTAAGTAGGAGATCCCAGATTTTGAAACATTAAACTCTTAATCAGTGTAAATGTATGAAAAACTATAAGGATCACAGTTACTAAAAATTATGCAGTACAGGTACAAACCTATTAATATATGCGACCTCTTGTCCCAAGGGCAAACAATAGCTGTGAGAAGTATACAGAGGAAAATTCCCTGTTGGTCAAGAAAAAAAACATAATAATTCAAGTTGCTTTCATAAAAGCATATTTTTAATGATCCACCCCAAACCACCTGGTGTGCTTGATGAAAATACCAGATCCCTGACTCCGCTTAAAGAGATTTTGATTCAGAGGGTGTGGGAGTGAGGCCATGGGCTCTACATTTCTAACAAACTCCCCAGGTGATCAGTATATTCACAGAAGCCTGAGAACTGGATCCCCTATAGTGAAAATGTATTTAATACTCATTTTTGTGAAATATAGGCACATTTCTATGCTTCGAGCATATTTGATTGACAAAGTGGAAATTTTTTCCTTGTTAATTCAGCCGTTTAATACTCATTTTTCTGAAATTTCTATGCTTCGAGCATATTTGATTGACAAAGTGGAAATTTTTTCCTTGTTAATTCAGCCTATAATGAGACATGGCCACATGAAGCCATGAACAAGCCAACCCATTGCCTATGAAAGCACAGACCTATAAAGCAATGGAAAGCACAACCTCAATACACTTGCTCTTTGTTAACATTCAACCTACATATTCCCTGCATGAAATATTCTGGTCAGCAAATGCTTGATTTGCTTTCATGTGAGCTAGTATCAGCTCTTTTCAGATATATCAATAGACAAAAAGTTAAGTAGGAGAGTGTTTTAATTGCTGCAGCACCAAAGAGTGAACTGCATTCTTTCTTTAAATGCTGTCTGAGTACATTGCTAAATGTTTAAGGGAGACATGGGCATTATCCCTGCTGAATACCATTTGCTTAGGCATATTCTTTTTGATTATTTTATTATGTTTTTAATGGTGATAAGCAAGGAAATTATTGGCTTAGGTCAAAAACGTTGGGGAATCTCAGGTCTAATGTTGAAATTTAAAATTCTAAAGGATGGGAAATGGAGAGATGAAACCTGTGGCTTTCAAACTTTTCTTTCTGAATTCCCGCTGCCCTTCTCTGCTTTTGCGTTTTTGCTTTTCCTCAGTCTCTGACTCAGTTGCTCTTCTTTTTCTGTTATTCTCTTTGCTTTCTAATATAGGCAACAAAAAGCCAAACAAGACTGAGATGCTCTTGCCTGTCAGTTTTTCTGTTTCATGATCTGGTTATTTTCCAGTGTTGACTTATTATCTGTAGCTGAAAATTTCATCTTCATATTCTAATTACTGAAGTAAATAGTCCTTATCGCTTTTACGTTAAGCTTTATGTTATATAATTAAGGAGTGATCATCATTCTTTAATGTGTAAGGATATGCACTGTTTAATTTACATGTTAAAAATTATAAAAAGTATACGTAGAAATAAAATTGTTATTTGTCTTTCATGGGATTCTTTTTTTATGTGGCAAACAGAAAATGACGAGATGAAGCAATTTTCTCTCAGAGGGATTCTAAAAAAGTGCCAGTAAAGCCCAACAAATTTCAATGTATTAAACTTCAAGTTTAAAAGACAAAAATGGATGGTAGTTTTTTTTTTCTTTTTTTGTATCTTTATGACTACTCAATCTAATAGCATTAGAAACAGATCAGAAGTCCTTGAACTTAACATAAAACTAGAACACACTAGATGGTGCTGTTATCCTAACAGCAATCGTGCATTGGAAACAGTGCTTGTGCAGAATAAAGCTAGGGTAGAGGAAATAAAGCCCAGTGTGAATATTGGATTTTGTCTTATATTGGAAGATACACTAATATTAGATTACATAATTCACTTTCACGACATTTGTATTTCACTCAGAGATGACTTGCTGAAGTTCTGCACTAGGATAGCGTTGTTTTAACAAATGTGTGCATTCAAATACATGAATGCATATATGTGTGTATGGGACAGAGCAGGTAATCTGGTTTTATCTGATTTATTTCTGATCTTATCTCCCATCGCTTCCTTAAAGGAGCACTGTATTCCAATCAGACAGCCCTGGACACTGCTTACATCTTCCTACCTCACTGCCTCCCTCATTGTTCCCTTCTAGTGGGATATCTCCACCTCTGTTTTTGTCAATATCTCCTGCCCATCTTACAAGACTGCTTTCAAATGCTATGTCGTTCCTAAAGCCCTTCCTGATTGCCTCGATCATTCTTTCTTTCCTCTGAATTCCAAGAACACCTGCTTGTACTTGTCTTATGCATGTTGTGTTCTGCCCTGCATTATTTGTATGCTCTTCTTACTGTAGCCCCTTGAGAACATGGACAAATTCTTACGCATTTTCCCTCCTTCGTCTTCCTATATAAAAGTTTACATGAAGTACTGCACCTTGAATGTAATTGGTGCTCACAAATGTGCAAGCAAGGAAGGAATAAAAGAAGGGACAAATAAATTGCTATCAGAAAAGCATTTGTTCTGGGTACCCTGTTTGCTCTCCAACTTTTTACCACATTGCTCTGAACCCTGAGAAGTTGACTTCTCTGGATTGTGTCAACTGTCCTTGTCCTCTGGCCTTCAATTGGTGTGACGAATGGGAAGCAGCACAAGAAATAGGAAGGTAAGAGAAAAGAAGAATAGACGTATTTATTCTCCCATCTCCCTCTGAGCCAAGCAATGGGTCAGCATGGTTGCATTCTTCCCAATAAGGCCACAGCTCTTTAAGATCTGGCTCTTTCCTTTGCCCATTCAAGCCAAGAGGGGTAGCTTGAAATCTCTTGTTGTTTACCTTGACTAATCACCCCTTTTGAGTGTGCCATCTATGACCCACAGGCACACTATGACCCATAGAAGGCCATTCAAAAATGAGTTGGTTCAGGGCCGGCCCAGTGGCGCACTGCTGCAGTGCGCCACTTGGGAGCACGGCGGCGCTCCCGCCGAGGGTTCAGATCCCACATACAGACCGCCACTCACTGGCTGAGCGAGGTGTGGGCGCGACACCGAGGGTTGTGATCCCGTTGCCGGTCCCGGTCCCGTACGGGCACGACACTGAGGGTTGCGATCCATTGCCGGTCACAAAAAAAGACAAAAAGGAAAAAAAAAATGAGTTGCTTCTGACAATGTGACCGCGATACAACATCTTAAAAGATAGTTTGTATAACCGAGATTTGATTTTACCTTTATCCTCTGGTCGGAAGACAGCCTACTCTGACACACACAAAAGCTTACTCTGATTTGCATAAATGTTCAAAATAAGCATCTTAGTTATTTGAAAATATTTACCAGTTGACTGGAAAATAAATTATTTACAGTAATATTAATGATAGCTTTCCTTCTATAGCCTATTTGCTATTTACATATTATCTCATTTAAAAATATCTCGACAATTGTTTTTCTGCTGACACACAGAATCATTGACTCAGAGAACTAAAACAATGATTTTCAAACCAGTATCCAAGGAATCTAGGATTTCCGACTAAAACTTATCTTCAATGTGAAAAACAAAATGCATTTATCTTTTTTAGCTTTTACTGAATATCTGATCAAGATGGGCATCAAAGTATTGGAAATTATCTTAAAATGACAATATTAAACACCTCATTATGTAATAAGATTCAGATGAAAATGTTTTATGCTTGCCCAAAAAAAAAAAAAGTTTTATAATGGTTGAGAAAACTGTTCATTAATTCTCTTCCAAAACAGACAATAGACATGTGAACTTTCTGAGCCTCAATTTTTCACCTATGAAATAGCAGTCATGTATTTAACTCACAGAGGTTTTATGATTATTAAATAGCATAACATTTACAAGGCATTCTCCTTAGGGCTGGCAAAAAGTGTTCCATACACACTGGTTTTCTTCTTTTCCTCAGTTACATAGTTACTTATTAGATGGTCACATCTAAATCCTGGGCTTCCCTGACTTGGAGTTCAGGACTAATTCTGCCTTACTGATGCTGCCCCAGTCACCATTCACTTAAATTAACTTCTTTTTCAGTTTTGATTTTCTTTTTTACAGATGTCTGTAATATAGCATATTAGGAAAATATAGGCTACTGTATGGATTTTACTCAATACTAGAATTCTGGCATTTTGTTGTCCATAAACATATGCAGTCATTATTTTAGACATTTGTCCATTTCTTTTCCAGTATTTACAAAGTATGAAATGAGAAAGCCTATGTGATTAGATCACTTGATCTTTCATTCATAATTTGCTGGGTTTCTTTTTTTTTTGAGATTGTGAATTTAACTATGTTTATATTTAGTTACAAATTTTACTTTGTAACTAAAAGTGTATAGTTTGACTATATCCTTTGACTATATTTGTATTTCTGGCTTAATCAAAAAGGACACTCAGATCCTTGGCTGTCAATAACCTGCCTCTTGACTTCTCTAATTTGTCTTCCAAGTACCGTAACTGGAAATGCAGGGCCCACCCCTAACCTCAGACTTCATAGATTAACACAAGTCTTAACTTCTAATTCAGTACTAAATCAGCCTTCTGTCCTTCTTATGAGAAGTCTGAATAGGACATTTATCCTATTTCCTGTAACTTATTCGTGGCTTGTTCTTCTCTGTTAGAGTTCCTGTTCTGATGAGCAATTTCTTTATTAATTCCTTTAGTGTGGGCTTCTGGGGATTAGGATCCAATTCTACATTTAACCACTGTGGTCAGTAGCTCACACCTTATCACCACTTCTCCAAAGTCTAGCCACATGCCTGTCTGATCTCCACTGGTTACATAGTATAAGAGTTTTCCTTTTTATCTGTTTCCATTGTAGGGAAGGAAGAATAAATCTTTTCCTTACCCATAGCAAGGTTCATGGCTGACACCACTATAACAAAGACAGATTAACAAGAGAAAGGCAAAACAAATACATTTAATGTAAATTTTATATGACAGGAGACTTCAGAAATGAATACCTAGGTTTGATGAAGAACAGATAGTTGTGTACAAGTGTAATTGGACAGAAGGGGGTATGACCTATCGGTAACAAATTAAGGGGAACTGAGCAAGGCCTGTTCAGATTCTTCTTGGCTTCTGGGTATAGTGTAGAATCCCTTTGGAATGAGGGTCTTATGATCTACTTTTATGGGAGGTAAGTCAGATTGTCGGGTCCGCCACCGGCCGACCCAAACAGCCCTAGCCTCGTTCTATTTGGTGGGTGAGCAAATGGCCCGGGATTCCTCTTTCCCTCCTGCCCCTTTGGAAGGAGACGGGAAGAGAGCCGTGAAGAGAGGTGAGCACACTGCCGGCCCCAACCAGCCCAGTTAAAGGACACTCAGATGCGGTGGGGGTTCTGTCGAGCAATTCCGTTTATTATCACACAAGCACTTGCTTTTAAAGGCAAATGGGGAAGGCAGGTTTTTTACATCCTCCAATCAGCTTAAGGGTTAAGGGCATGCATCCTGTCTCAATGCCTAGCTATTGCAATCACGCAGTGTTCACGAGTGCGGCCAATAAAGGCTAAGGCAAGGTTCTGGCAGACACTCTCACCCTACTTCCTCCAGGCGCCATCTTAGGCTGCCACGTTAATCCACTTGTAATGTCACAGGTGGCGTTAGTTTTTAAAGCCCGCCATCAGGTAATTCTTTATACAGCCTCAGAGGAGAAAAGTGGGAGAAATTCAGGGAAAGAAGTGAGAGAAACCTTTCTGCTTCTGCATTTTTCTCAATTTCCTTCAGCTTAAAATACTTAGTAGGCAAAGTGCCAAACACTTTGGGATAGTGTTTCCTGCATCCCATCACCATGCTCTTCCAGCTTTTCAGATGCCTTGTCGATATTGCTGATCAACTTGCTAATATTGGCCACCCAAAATATGGGAAAAAAGCATGTGGCCCATGTGTCTGTATCTTTTACAATCACAGGCACGTCAGCTTTCAGGATTCCAGTTTGCACTAATCTGACCCATTCTTTGGTTGACAAAGTCACAGGTCTGACACTGGGGAGATAACAATTCTGGGGGAGATTGGTTTTGAATTTGTTTCAAATGTAGGAATTTGTGCCAAATTGTATTGCTGATTAAAGGAAATTTGTAGTTCTTGTTCAAATATTGTCTCTTGAGTTGAAACTAGTTTGATGGTTTGACTCTTTGGATATCAAGGAAAGGATAGGCCAGTTACTCAGAATTAACGGATAAAGGTGAAAACACAATATAAAATCTACAGAGAAAGAAAACACCTGAATTTCAGTCCCTGAAAAATGTAATATAGCTCTTCAAAAATTTTCAAGGCTTCTCCTGAATTTTGTCTCTCTATATAAACCAGGCATTAAATACATACATACACTAATATGTACAAACATGGAAAACACACACACATTTACGTTTGTGATTGTAAGAGTGTGTTTGACATGTGTGAATATATGTGAATATAGATAGAAAAATAGATGGATAGATAGATGATAGATATTTTCTCACTCACCCATATTAATTTTAATACCATTCTTCTCATATTGGTTTTAGCAAATCATTTGTCTTGCTGATGAGACTGCCCTGGTCAACATTGATATATATGCAATGAGCAAAGGAAAATGGCTATTTTCAGCAAATAAACCACAAGAGAATATTCCAACTGAGGTGAAAATTACCTCCCTGGAAGTACCGTTACTTACAAGGTGAGCCATAAAGCACACCAAATACAACCAACAAAGATGTGCACTTGGATACCAGAGCCAGCAGCAATGCCCTGCAGCACTGTATGTCCTCAACTCCCTGCTTAGGGTCCAGTAGTTACTTCAAATGAAGGATTCATAAGAAAAATGTCCTAACCACCTTCTACCTTTTAAAAATCAGGGTCCCTGTAGGAGAACTAGAAAAACCTGATTGAACACAGAGAAAATAAATCCCACGGTGTGGGACACTAGGAACAAGGGCAGGAGTTGAAAAAAATATGATGCTATTGCCATGCACAGTACAAATATGATTTTTATTTTTATTTGAAGGATAAAGGATTACTAGACATACTAAAAGAGATTGTGGATGAGATTTTTTTTTGTTTTTTGAATTTTTTTCCCTAAAGGAGAGTGTTTTTTTCTTCAGAGATAAATCCCCTGTGATTTCACAGACATTTGTATTAGACTATCTATGCAAATAGACATTTAAAAATTATTGCTAACATTTTTGAGAATTTACCATATACTAAATGTTTTATATTTTTACTTAACACTCAGTACCACCTTATGTCATACTCGTATTTCCTCCATTTGACTGAGGAGGCCTAGGGAGATTTGGATGCTAACCAGGTCAGGCATATTATTAATAGTGGACCAAGAATATAAATGGCTATCCAGTAACTGTGCAAATTTCAAAAATAAAAGGAGGAGGAGATTATCAGTAACATACATGTTTCCCATTTATAACTGTAGCTACTAATGAGATAGAATAATTCTTGCAGAAACTAGAGGTATTTGTCAAATTGACCTTTTTATATCTATTGGCAATAAGGATAAAATAGCATATTAAATAGCAGTGAAAAATTTTGATTTTTGCTAATTAATGTCTTTTGTCCTTATTGAAAATAAAAGTGATCTTGACTCTGGTCTACATAGGACAACATGAGCTTTATTTAAGCTAGTATCACTAGATGATGCTACTTAGTTTTGCCATTTGGGAGCTAGGATCTTGATTGTGATAATCACTGTTACTTGGGTTACCTTAGCACTTGCGACTGAAGAGACAAATATAGATACTAGAGATATGTTAAATACAATTGAATGCCTTGTAAATGTCAAAATAAAAATTAACGCACAACCAGGTGGGATGAATATGAAAAGAATTCAGAATAGAATCGAGAAGATTAGTTGAATCCAATCTAGTTGTAAAACGAAGTATGTGAGATGATTGCAGATTCTAATTAGAATTTTAAATTGGGTAATGTGTGTTACTAGAATCCAAAGACCAAATCTTCCACAGCACCCATTTAGAAGGCATGAACTATGAGTCTCTATTGGCATTGCAGCTGACCAAAAGAGGCTCCACTCATTATTTAAAAAAAAAATTGCTGGGGCCAGCCCGGTGGCGCACTGCTACAGTGCAACGCTTGGGAAGCACGGTGGCGCTCCCGCCGAGGGTTCGGATCCCACATACAGACCGGTTCCCGCTCACTGGCTGAGCGAGGTGCGGGCGCAACACCGAGGGTTGCGATCCCGTTGCTGGTCCTGGTCCGGTACGGGCACGACACTGAGGGTTGCGATCCGTTGCTGGTCATGAAAAAAGGCAAAAAAGACAAAAAAAAAAAAAAAAAGACAAAAATTGCTGTGGATATATGCCCTTTCAAATGTCTTGACTTAGGGGGAACAAAGAGCTCTCTAGTCTAAAGTATGAAACCTCATTACTTGAAAAGATATTCCCAATTTTCTTTGGATAATTACCCCAATTATCTTGAGAAGGTGGAATTATTTCATTATTGGATATTGCAGACTTACCCGATGAGCCAAATACCCATTTTTCTCTTCCTTTTCATAATTGGACCTGCTGAGATTTGCTGTGTGCATGGAAGCTCCTAGAGAGTACATTTCTTAGACTATTTTATACTTGTAGCCACATGACAAAATTGTGAAGAGTAGTGAGTTATGTTTCTTCCTAGTCTTTCCATTAGAATGATTTGGGTACGTACTACCTTGGATTCTTGCCACCTTCCAGCTGGGTGGGAGGTGGTACATGTGGGAGCAACTGCCTTGGATTGAAAAATAGAAACCACATTTTGGAGATAGAAAAATCAGTCTAGTCAGCCCATAGTAGAAAAGCCACTCTACTACTTACCTACCGCTAAATTCGTGCATGAGAAATAAATAAAACTATATCTTCAAGCAAATGCATATTTTAACAGCTTTATTAAAATATAACTCACACACCATAAAGTTCATCTGTTTTAAGTGGACAATTCAATGGTTTTTGGTACATATATAAAGTTGTGCAATCAATGCCATAATTTAATTTTATGATGTTTTTATTCCCCCTGAAAGAAACCTTGAATTGGCAGTTAGTCCCTAGCCCCCAAGTCCTCAGCAGCACCCCTCTGGCCCTGGACAACCAACCACTTACCTACTTTCTATCTCTGTAGATTTGCTTATTCTGGACATTAATATAAATGATATTATACAACATGTGGCCTTGTGTGACTGGCTTCTTCCATTAAGCATGTTTTTAAGGGTGTATCAGCATTCATTCCTTTTTATTGCCAAATAATGTTCCATTGTATGCATATACCACATTTTAAAAAAATTCATTCATCAGTTGATGGATATTTGGGTTGTTCCCACCTTTTGGCTATCATGAACCATGGACATCAGTGTACACATTTTTGTGTGGACATGTGTTTTCATTTTTCTTGAGTATAGACCTCGAAGTGAAATTGTTGTGTTAAATATAACTCTATGTTTAACATTTTGAGGAACTGCCAAACTATTTTCCAAAATGGCTGTGGCATTTTACATTACCAGCAGTAATGCGTATATAGCAGATGTGTTTTGAAGCCTTTTTGTTATTGTAGCTGAGCCTCCATCCAGAAGTGATATTCAAAATATTTAACAACTGGTACAGCATGGGGAACAACCAGTGGTGTGCAGAGCCTACTCATACTGGCTCATGAGAACCAATTGTTAATTATTCAGGAATTTTACAAGCCAGTAACTAAATCTGTGGCAGTTTGAAATAGTCCATGGGTGAGTATTTACACCCCAGAAATTGGCAAATGCTGCAAATCCAGGTTTTTTTGTCCTGGAGAGCTAGTTTATCATACCACCACTAGAACCAGCCAATCAGAATGGATGCTAATAGAGTGAGACTAGAAGCCAGCTATAAATAACAATTTATCCTGCACCAGTGAATTCCTGTTGAATATCAAATTTATCTAGAGCCTAATTAGTATATTGGACAAATGATTTGACTCCAGGCAGATATAAGTATGGAAATAATAAAATAAATTCAAAGCATTGATAATTTTCTGTGTTTGGAAATTATCTTAGTATATGTGATATTTAAGTATTTGTAATAAATTTGGCGTTTAAGAGAACATAAGAGATTTGACTTATGTTTCAGTTTATAACATAATTGAAAATTGATTTAGACTCATGATTTGAAGTTAAAAAGTAGGACAAAATTGTATTGTTAGTAAATTACATTAGAAGTTTAAGATAACTCATGAACCACTATACTTGTAAGTTAAATTGATTAGATTTATAGGAATGCTTAAGTACTTAGAGTGGTTTTGTTTGTAAGTGGCATCTGAAGTATATCAAAAGGAAATTAAATAAGTTGACAGATGAAATTAAACATGCTTACTGAAAGTGTCTCCCTTAATGCTTGTCAAAATTTACCAGGTTACTGAATTGAAAGAAATAATTTATTAGTTGAACTTCAAGGATTTAAACAAATATAGATTAAATTTTATTTTAATAAACCAAATACTAATTTAAAAAGTCAAATTAAACTAAAATATCTCTGTTTACTAAAGATGCGCTCAAGGACATAAAGGATACTCAATGGCATGCAAAATGTGTCTGGGAAGGTATTTGTATGTTCCTGATTCAAAGGGTTCAAACATGGGGTATAGAAAAATATTTAAAGGAATTTATTGGTAATAACTCTCTATACTTTAGAACAAAACCCAAATAGATGTGCTGTATCATTCTGATAAGAGTTTTAATTTCCATTTCCTCCTCACTGGGAACATGTGGTAAACTTTTGTTGTCAAAATTGCAGGAATGACCCTGCCCAGGCCTCTCTGCCAATTCTTGAATGTTCCACTGATTCTTGTCTGACATGTTAGTCTGTTACCATCCAGTGTGCTTATAATTTTCAGATTCTCCATATCTGTTGATGCAATTGCACGAAGTTTGCCCCAAATATTAAATCTTCGTTAATAACTTTTTTATACAAATTTAAAGTGCTCTGGAGAGTGCTGATTGCCAAATTGGGAATGTTATCATGGGAATGGCTGTATTCCAAGGTCTCTGCCTCCACAAGCTTCTTTCTCAGCTCTTTCTGAGTTTCTGGCCTCACTGAAGCAAAGAGGAAAGTTATATTTCACATTTTCTCATGGGAAGAGCTCTCCCCCTGTCTTGAAGGTCATAGTAAGATGCTTTTTCTTTTACACGATTTAATGTTTCTCCTGGTAGCAATGATTCAGGGGAATTCTTGTTTTATATATGTATTTTTTATCCTGAATTCTTTGCTCACTCTGCTGAGGGTTACCACTGTAACTTAAATTAAACCTTGGAATCCTATGAGTTACAAGAACAATGTTTCACTGTGGAATCTGATTAATTCAGCACACTTTGCCTGTGCATCCAGGTCTTAAATGTACAGCTTTGTTTTTGTTTGTCTGTTTGACACTCGCAATCAGCTTCCAATCAAACATCCACAAGAGAACATATGCAAGAAACACCACTATTTGTTCTTCTACACTTCAGGAAACATACTATCGCTCTGTCTATATTTCATTGTATAATACTTCGACATTCCTCTGGGGGGAAAATGAGTAAGATTCAATATACTATGACAGTTATCAAAATTCCTTCAGAGACTTTCAGAATCATGGCCAAGAAGATAATAAATTTGAAGAATATATTTATTTATCAACTGTCACAAAAGAAACTAGACTTAAATTCATCAGCCAGTTCTGTTGAAATCTTATTCTAATAAACGAGGAAGAAAGACACATCTCAGATTCCAAATGCCTTACTGGGTGCTTGAGATGTTGGTATGTATTTCCCAGTCAACTGAATGCCTATTAATAATGAGCATGTCTAAGCTGTATAAGTGACTGCATAGTTTTGGTTGAACAAAACCTAATCAAAGCAATGTTTTTTGTTTGTTTGGCAAGAGTGATTGTTAATTAGTGTTGCACTGCAAGACAAGACCAAGTATCATTGAAGTCATCCTTGTCGCGTGCTTCTTGGCCTGGCAGGACACGAGGAGAAGATTGGCAGCAGGTTATCCTGACCCTCTGCTGTGTAATGAGAAGTGGAATAGTAACAAGCAGGATATGGAAAAGAAACACCTTCAAGTTTCCTTAAAATGCACCCTCGACAATACTGAATAGGAGTAAATAACTAAGAAAGAACAAGTAACAATTAACTGGTTATAAAGGAATCAGGGACAGATGACTTCTCATGAACATATTCAGATCATAAACCCAAGAGACAGAGATGCAAACAATGTTAGGTTATTGAACAGTATTCTAAGGGCAGTTTACAGCCCAGGGAATGTATCACCTTGTATACAATGGAAGACATCATTATCTTTTCTACTGGAGCCATGCACATAATATAGTGACATACCTGAATAAAATGTATTGTTAGATATTAAAGATCTTAATAATTAGGTTTGGTAAATTGAATGAAAGAAAATTTTTATGAAACTATTAAATCAAGGTTATGAAATAAATTCTACTTGGATCTGTTACTTTAGCTTACATCTATACTTCAAGTTTTTTGTTTATTTGTTTTGTTTTTAAGTGTAAGACTTCCCTTTCCTATGGAGGCACATAGCTATTGCCTCCTTCTTAACCTTTCTCCAGAAGGCCTGTTAGTTCTAAACCTGTCCTCTTTAATCTACTGGACTTATGTCCTGTACAAATTGATAATAATGAAAAAGAATCATGATTAGATTAACACTAGAACAAAATTCCAAGTGATTCAATATCCTATACATTGCTCAATTCTACAAATCTGCCAGGAAAGAATGAGGGAATTATCATCTTTAATTTGCACATCCCAACAGTTTGACATGCTAACGTTAAGAGGTTTTGGAAAACTAGATGTGCTTACTGCTAACATATCGACAAATGAATACATGCAGAGATTGGCTTTTGAAAGTTTGCATATGCTAGCCTGAGAGCTCTGAGCTGTCTTGACACATCACAGAGTATGTCAATGCGGTAGGTTAAGGATGTAGACTCAGACCAAACTGTATCTTGCTCTCTTGCTCATGCTTGTTTTCTTTCTTCCCACTGCCCTCCTACACTCTTTTTACTATCTTTTGCTTATGTCTGAACCTTAACATTATTGCAATCATGTAGTTTGCTTGTACCAATAACTTTCTTGTCAGGAGACATCTGTTCTGTTATGAAAAGTCTCTTCTAGTAAAGCATCAATCATGTCACACTTGTAAAGCAAAACACATTTTTTTGGTCCCTAGATAACAAAATACTGCTGAGAAAACAAACTGTGCAGAAATATTAACTGTGTCATATTAATACATGTATTCTGAGCATTCTTTATTTGTCTACCATTGGTGCCATGTGATTCTGACAGTATTTGCTGCTGACCTCTTGTCTCTGAAGCCACAGAGGACTCGTCAACATTCTCTTTAAAAGCATCATAATGGGCTGATTGCCACAGAGATTCACATGATGGGAGTATGATGCTGTATTTTGCTTTTATATACTAAAAGCACAACGTTAAAAACTGTTGCAACTTTCTGAGTGGCTTCGAGAACTGTGGCTACATAATGTCAAGGTACCTAGAAGGTTTTAGTCAGTCATCTAGGTGATTTGAAATGCTTGAATACTTTGCATCATGGACACAAAACATCTGTTTGTTGGACCTCAACTTCTGGACATCCTGATATCTTAGCATTTTACTGACATGTAAGATAAATTAAGTAGTTTGGTTAAATACTTCTGTACCAAAATGACCTTGGACATTATTAGGGCTAAAAGTAATGTGTAAGTCAGTGTCCAGTCAGAAAAACAAAAGCATGCTAAGTATTTTGAGTAGAAGGGAACTGGATACAAAGGACTTACAAGGCCTGGAGAAGGAAAAGGGGGAAAGAATGGGGGACCAAGGGAGCAAAAAGAAAGGAACAATGTGTAGAGATCAGGAATCTGCTCATGTCCCTGAGCCAGATTCCTTGAATACGAACCTGAAGCTGTCTCTGGAGATTCTGCCACTTCTAGAGCTGCAAACACCAAGGTGATGCAGGTACTGATGCCCAGGGTTGCTGAGCCCACAGGCACCCCATCTCCTGGTGCCCTTGAAGCAAGAACCAATGACTGCCAGCAGTGGCCACTGCTATGGGAACCAGAAGCTGGAAACATCTCGATTCTTCCTGCTTTCTGATCTCCTGCTTTCAAAGTACAGACTGAACAGGGAGCCAACAGGGAAGGGAGTATGGGAAATGTAGTTTGAAGACTAGCAGCCCCAGAAATTCAAAGCAGAATATAGAGGGGCAGATATGAACTAGAAACAACAAGTAAATAAGCAAAACAAATACCCAGGTAGAGCCAATGGTGTTTTGCCTGGTTAACAATTTTACATGCATTAGACAGATTGTAGATTATAATTGACATCGAAAAGAAAATACAGAAGTTGTGTACAAAGAGAGGTCCAAAAAAGAGTGTTGTCACAAAAGGACAGCAAGTGATCCGTGGAGTACGTAAAAGTAAAAATGACATTTCCTAGATAGCCATTGACTGCCTTTTTATATAAACTAAGACATCAGAGCTTTTCTAAAATTTCTTATAAGTCTCTCAAGTAATACCTGAATATATTCTCCTTATAAGGCATTAAAAATTACAGATGCAGGTAAATACTCCTCTGATTACCAAGCCAATCTTAGTCCCTTTCTCAGAAATAACTACTGTCAAATTGATGTGTATTTAAAGAGGCTAAAAAATCATTCAATGTGAAAGAGGACCAAATGAAATGTAGCATATTTACATACTGAAATATTATTAATACTGCTTTTCAAGAGAACAAAGTAGATATGTAAAGTTTTCATGAGCAGCAATGAAAAATGATGTGTTGCATATATACATATATTGTGTGTTGCATTTACGAGTTTTCTAAACAAACTCAAGATGAAGCCTTCTAGTATCTCTAGCCTGTGCCTCTAACATTATTTTCTGTCCCCCTTGCTCCCCAGTGCATGCCTGGTTCACCTCTGAGCTTGACCCTGACTCTAATGTCTTCCCCCTGGACCATCCCTGACTCTCTGCTCTATTTCCCACCCTCCACTGCCCAGAAGGAGTAGGGTTAGAAATTGAAAAAAGAGACAAAGGAACAACAACAAAAAAGGGTAAAGGTTAAAAAAATCAAGCAGAATTATAAAAACAAATTAAATTATTAAAACAAATCAAGCAGAATTATAGGTGACATCTTGGGATTTTTGTTATTGTATAAACCGTCATAGGAAATGGCCTCTCAAAAATGACATGGATTCTCAGATTCTTTCAAGGAGGTAACAACTTTGTATTTCTCTCTCTCTCTCTCTCTCTCTCTCTCTCTCTCTCTCTCTCTCTCTCGTATAGCCCCATGTAAAAAACACAGGTGTCAATTAAAGGAGAAGCTTTGAAAAATATAGTGATTAATTTTTGGATGAAATTTTTCTAGGCTTCTAAAATTATGTCTAAGGAAGAAATCACTGAAGGAAATGCAAATATTTCAATTGCATCAAACATCGTTAAACAATTTAGGTGTTGAGGGACCATTCAAATTGTTTTATGATCTCCCCAAAAGTAGACCTGAGGTAAAGTTTGTAGGCAGGGGGTTTACATAGAATATGCTCCCAGGGATAAGTGAGGGACTGGAGGATTGGAACTAGGAAGGAGAGAATGTCATTACAAGATGTGTCACGGAGTTGACCACCTGTATCTACATGTGACGGATGCTTGATTTCACCAGGACTTTCTGAGAGACTCTGTGGGATGCATCTCAGAATTGTTAATCTGAAGGATGAAAGAGAAAAGCACTTTTTTTTTTTAATCAGTGTCTCTCCTCTGTTTTTCAAGAATTGTCCCACAGGGTGTGAATTCTTCTGCATTTTTGGTTTGTGCATGGATGAGTGCCAGTGGTTTATGAGGTTTCCCATGCCACCTGGTCAGAAAAGATACTAAGAAGGAAGCTAGAGAGAAGTAGCAAGTGCCTGGGGTGAGGCACTGCCAGGTTCCACCTATGCAAAGGTGATGGCACCCTGAGTGGAACTCGTCACCACAGCTATAGCTGGCTGAACGTGAGGCCAAGAGAACTTGGAGCAGGGCTCTTGTATCAGGTCCACAGTTGTTAAAAACTGTCAACATTGTGTCACCTGAGTCACATATTGGTAGGTGAATATGAGTGCTGTGCTATATTTCACATGTATTTCATCTGCCTTTCAACTACCTGCCATTATAAGATGAAGGGGTTATAAATGGCCACATATTCTTACATGTTCCACAATTTAAAAATGTATTTGAATATATAAAATGTGCTCTTTGAGAGCAGGAACCACATTTTATCTATTTTACCATCATGTGTGCAGTAGAAGGACAGGAAATAAAAGGAACTCAATAAATATTTAGTAATGGTGTAAATGTAACAAGAAAGGGAATCCAGTTAACTCATTCCTTTTAATTACATACAGGTTTGAGGGAGTAAACCCTTACTGTTTACTATCTACTTTCCTTTTTCTTCTGGTAAGTGTGCAGGCAGAAAGGAGGGTGGGTGATGGAATGGGTGGGGTAGGATATTACAGTAGAGTAGGAGAGAATTAGATACTTTTCCAAAATATACCAAATGCTTTGTAAATCATGTGTCCCAACCCCAATGTATGGTATTAACTCAGGTTCAGGTACTTTTTTTTCCCCCTAGTTTTCTTGTCTCATTATCCACAAAGTCTGCCCATGAGCACTTGTTATTTTCATGTCCACCCCACTCAGCTCTTATGTTAAATTATGAAAAATAATTGTTCATTTCAGAAGGTGTATGGGCAGAGCCCTAAGTGACAGAGTAGTATCTGGAGCCTGCTATGGGCCACCCTAAATATATTGTTATCCTGCCACTATTTTCTCAACGAATAAGCTAGATTTTGGAAAAAAGTAATTACTTAAATGGGGACAGTCAAATGCAATTCTAAATTGGTCAATAATGTATCTCTGCTTGTCCATGGAGTCCCATCTGAGAAGACTGCTGGCTTCTGCTGTTGGTCTGTTTACAGCAAACTGACTTGATATTTTTATCTGTTTACAAAGTGGTGCAAAATGTTTACACAGTAGTGACCTGGTTTCTGTGGGTCTGGGAGTGCGGTTTGCAGCAGAATGTTTTCTAATCTTCCATGAAGCTCTAATCGTTTGCATTTAGTGAGGCCTCAGTTCCAGCTGATGGGAGTTGTTTGAAGAAAGGCTCCACTTCAATACCAATCTTGTTTTCTTTTGTCTTCGGAAGAGTGGTTTTAGAAGAGCTCCCATTTAATAGCCTGTTTATCTTTCATTTCAGACCTGACTCAAATTAAACACTTTGGATTTCTGAAAATGTGTATTTTTAAGCATTGAGAGTTTGGAATTCCATCTGTGGTGTACAACAGCAAAAAATAGACAAATACAACCTCTGATTAGCCACAATCTTCTCAAAGCTATAGTTTCCACTAAAGTATATTGGTCTATTTAAGCTATTCCTGGACCTATCTCTGGAAAGTATAACTAAGTTTCTTAACACTTTAACGAGGCATCATTTCACAGGAACAGGGAACTTTTCACTTAGGGCTAGGTTGTAAATCACAGTGATGAAGGAAGCAAAGACAGCTTAGTTCACCTTACAAGGCTGATGTGACTGTCAAATGTGACAATGAATATGACAGCATTTTATAAACAACATGGTACTGAATATGTATCAGGTTAGTATCAACGTACATTTTATTTGATTCCAGCCCTGAACAATATTCCTAGACTTAAACTTATTAGCAGGAAATGGAGTATAGGAGAAGCACTAAAATGGAAATCTGAAGCCCTGTGTTTTCAACCCCTCTGAGTAATATTTGATAAGTGACTTATCTTCTCTGGGCCTCAAGGTCCAGAGTCAAGTGATCACTAAATTCATTTCAGCACTATGATTCTCAGTAGCTACATTATTTCTGTTTCATTGTTGATGAAATAGAAAGGCCGGACGTCATGCTGCCTGATTATGAAATAGCATCTTTCAGCTTTTTATTCACTTTATTTTCAGATAATTGTTTTGATGAAAGATCTTTTAGGGCCGGCCCGGTGGCGCACTACTATAGTGCGCCGCTTGGGAGCGCGGAGGCACTCCTGCCGAGGGTTCGGATCCCACATACAGACTGGTTCCCGCTCACTGGCTGAGTGAGGTGCGGGTGCAGCGCCGAGGGTTGCGATCCCGTTGCCGGTCCCAGCCTGGTACGGGCGCGACACTGAGGGTTGCGATCCGTTGCCGGACACGAAAAAAGACAAAAAGGAAAAAAATATATATATCTTTTATAATTGCACCTCCCTTTGCCTCTGAATTCTTATATCAAAGTAACAATATCATTTGGTTTTATAATATATTGTGAAAAAGTGATATTAGATTTTTTTAAGTGAGGGACAATTTTCAGTTCAAACATATTTAGGTAAAACTATTTTGAATAAAAATGGAATTTATTTGGGGTTCTGGTTACCTTTATCCATCCCTCCAGCCATCCCTCCCAGCCACATCCCCCACTTGAGCTGATGGAGCAGGGGAAGGTTAGTGACTTGGGAATGGGGTGAAGTTTTGATGCTTTTTAAACTGCCCTTCTGACTGATGTTCTCCAAAGCTTGTTTCACAGAACACTGGTTTCATGAGATGGTACAGACAAGGCATGGAAAAGGTTCCATGACTAAATGAGTTTGTGGAACAGTAGATTCAGCAAAAGTAAACAGATTTCTTTCCTATAAAACATTCTTACAGCTTTTAATATGTTTTTAATATGAAGTATTCTCCATCTCTCACAGAGACATATAACATGTATGTTGTACAAACACGGTTGACCACAGAATGCTTTTATTTAAGGAAATATCATGGGAACAGGTTCCTTGGGACACAGGTTAAGAAATTTGGTTCTTGTTTTGAAGGAATCAATATTAAACGAGGAAAGTAAATATTCACTGAGACACTAAAGACAGGAAACCTCATGGCTAAGGTAATTCACTAATATGTGCTACTGTGATGACAGAACTGCATCAAACTGAGTAATATTAAGGATTAGTTATTAGTTTTACATTTACCTAAAAACATATTTCACCAGTTAAATTAATTTGCTTTGCATGGTACTCAGTGCTCTACCAAGGGCATACAGGCATTTCCTAAATGCATTGAATGCTGAAGTTAAAATGTTTTAGACTGTGTTTTGTAGCTGATTAATAAATATGTTATGGCTGCCTGATTCCTTACCTCTTTCCTTCTCTCCTTATTCAGCAAACATTCACTGAACGCCTAGTCCTGAGCATTTTTCCAGACTCTGGTGACACATCATTGATCACTAAGACACAGATCCTCCCTAAACAAGTTATGATTTAGTAGAAGAAACATCTGTATCTTTAAATTGGAATACAATGTGACAAATGTAAAATTTAAAGCAAATACAAAGCAGAAAGGCAATGAAGAGGAAAGAGAGAAATTAATTTTAAAGAATGCCAAGGAATGTTTTCTAGAGAAACACCTATCTAAGTCCTGAAAGCAGAATAGACTTTTGCTATATGGAAAGTGCCAGCTGATTCTAGCACCAAGATTAACAGCTTCAAAGTCAAGGAGATAGATACAAAACAATTTTTTGAGCATGGGAAAGTATAAGAAGTTCCATATTATTGGAACATAAAGTAGAAAGACAGAAGGCCTAAGAGCTTGGCAAGTGTCACATTATTAAAGCTTTATGTGTTCTGTAAAACAACTCAGAGTCTGGCTCAGGCCATGAAGAACTATGAAAGGATTTCAGAAAGGGGAGAGCCATAGTAAAGCACGGTCTTAAGAGCCGACTTTTGGAGCAGTGTAGAGAGGCTAGAGATAGGGGATCAGTTGGTAGGTATTACAATTATCCAAGTGACAGATGATGGGGGCCTAAACCATGGCACTAGCAGTGACATATTTGGATAGGAGAGGACAAATTTGAAATATCGATGCAGTATATTTAATAGTACTTATTACTGATTGGAGACATAGAGTGATAGGGAATGAAGAGGGTAATGGATGACTCCCAGCCGTGTAGCTTCTGGCTTGGGAGATTGGTTGGATAATGGTGTTTATAACGTGATAGGAAATACAGAAGAAGGAAGAACATTATTTTTAAGTGAAATGTACGTTTGTTTCTCATATATAAAATTTTAAGTGCCTTAAAGATATACAGGATGAGGCTGTAACAGGGGATTGGTATATTTGCCTTGACTTCCATGGAACTGTTTTGCTTAATGTTATATATTTACATATCATCAGCTTTTAGATGGTAGATACAGTGTGCTTAAAACAGAGGATAGTCAAAGGAGAGAAGACTATAAGAGACAGAAGAATAAGAAATATTATTGTGTCAAACATAAAGATAAGGGATCCTGAAAATGAGAATGAGAAAGTTCTCACTCCAAGATCTAGGAATGTGAGGTGTGAAAGACATAATGGGAGATAAGATTGAGGCTTGTTTTAGGATTTGGCAATGCTGAGTCATTTGTGACCTTTGCTACGATGACTTCGGTGGTACAGTGGGGGCTTGAAGCCAGATTGCCTTAAGTGGTTGAGACATAAACAAGTGAAATCGATGGGATTTGGGCCTTTTTTCTCAAAACGTCTGGCTGAGAAAAAAGGAAGAGAAAGATAAGAAAACCTATTGGGGAATGAAAGGTCAAGAAAAAGTATTTTTTAAATGTAGTTATTTTTGCTGTGGGGGAAAGACAGAGAGAGAGACAGAAAGAGGAAGGAAGGAAGGAAGGAAGGAAGGAAGGAAGGAAGGAAGGAAGGAAGGAAGGAAAGACTGAACATGTTTATAGGTTGAAGGTTTTCTCAGCCTTGACACTACAGACATTCTGGGCCAGATAATACCTTATCATGTGTGAGCGTGGGTGGGGACAGTGTCTTGTGCATCGTAGGGTGTTTAGCAGGCTCCGTTGCCTCCATCCACTGTATCCAGTAGCACCCTGACTGTGACAATCAAAAATATCTACAGACATTGACAAATATCTCCTGGGTGAAGAGAGGAAAAATTCTTCCTGGTTGAGAACCACTGGGATAGAAGAAAGTAGTGAAAGGGGTTCAAGACATAACAGAGAGAAGGAAAAAAAACAAAACAACAACACTGCCAAATCCACCCAAATAGTAGGAAGTGTTGGGATTTAAAACACTATTAAAGGTGCTTCCTTCGCATGGAAGAGACATATCCTCCTCTTACACCAAAATGAGGGAGAAAAAAGAGAATAGGGACGCTGGGAAGTTTGTATTTGGGGCTGAAAGAGTGATCAGGAAATAAAGAGACGACTTCTACTGCTTCTGTGAGTTAAGATGAGGTCATCTGGTGAAAATGAACAAGAGCAAGCTGAGAAGGAGGGTTAAGAAAGTGGAAATGAGGCAGGATGATAGAGCTGAAGTGAATCAGAGACGGAAAGGCCAGAAAAGAGGCTAAGTCTTGAAGAATATAATTGAGCCCCAAATTTGGAAAGCATGAATTTTAAATAGTCTCGGTTTCAATACATGTATGTTTTCCCCCTAGCCATGCCGAGCATCTTGGTTAAAGAAAAGAAGAGGGCTACTTGTGTGATTGCTACGGTGTTGGATGCTTGTAGGGAAAATGGCATAGTCATGGTATTCCCGGCAAATGGTGCCTTAGATGGCATAGGAAAACAGGGGGGACCACAGACAAAAAAAAAGTTATCAGTGATCACTTCAGAGATTAGCAGATCTTAGGCAATATCTAGTTCAGTTGTTTTCAGCCTGGACTCAATTGATGAGGTCTCTTCATTAAAACAGATGATAGCCTCAAACCTTACCTCCAAAGGTGATGTCTAAATGCTTAATTGAGATTGTGTATATTACATATTTTAAAAGCCATTTGTATAGTCTCTTCTATGTACTATATTTTCATATTTAGACACTTAAAAATAAGATACTTATCTTTTGCTGATTGATTTTTTATATCCTTTAAAAACTTTTTTTATTGAAATGTAATTGTTGGTACATATTTATAAGGTACAGAGTTGAATATCAATACCTGTGTACGATATGTTATGATCAAATCAGGATAATTAGCATGTTCATCATTACAAAACGTCATCATTCCTTGTGTCCATTAACCAATTTCTCCCTAACCTCCCTTCCCACCCCCTTTCCCACCTCTAGTAACCACAATTCTGTTCTCTTTTTGTGAAAGAACATATTGCACTTGTTGCTTCTTTCCTTTCTTCCTTCCATCCCTCCCTCCTTCCTTCTTTCTTTCTTTCCCTTTTTCCTTCTTAGCTCCCGTATACAAGTGAATACATATGGTATTTCTTTTTCTGTGCCTGGTTTGATTCCCTTAACATAATTTTCTCCAAAAGCTCATCCATGCTTCTGCAAATGGCAGAGTTTCATTCTTTTAATAGCTAAGTAGTATTGAGTTCTGTGTATATACCACATTTTCCTTATCCAGTTGTCTGTTGGTGGGCATTTAGGTTGGTCCCATATGTTGGCTACTGTAAATAGAGCTGTGATAAACATGGGAGTGCAGGCATCCCTTTGTCACGATGATTTCCATTCCTTTGAGTATACACCCGGTAGGGGGATGGCTGGATTGTATGGTAGTTCTATCTGTAGTTGTTTGAGAAATCTCCCTACTGTTTTCTATAATGGCTGTATTAATTCACAATCCCACCACCAGGGTATAAGATTTCCCCTTTCTCTGCATCCTTGTCAGCATTTGTCATTCTCTGTATTTTTGATAGTAGTCAATCTAACTGGGGTGAGATGATATATCAATGTAGTTTTGATATGTATTTCTCTGATGCTTGGTGGCATTGAGCATTTTTTTGCATATAAACATATGCATTTGTGTGTCTTCTTTTGAGAAATGTCTATTCATTTCCTTTGCTCATTTTTTAATTGAATTATTTGGTTTTCTACTGTTAAGTTGTTTGAGTTCCTTATATATTCTGGATATTAATCCTTTGCCAGATGTAGAGCTTGCACTATTTTCTCTCATTCTGTAGTTTGTCTTTTCATTCTGTTGACTGTTTGCCGTTCAGAGGCTTTTTAGTTTGATAATATTCACATTTGTTTATTTTTTCTTTTGTTGCCTGTGCTTTTGAGGTCTTATTTATAAAGTCTTTGCCCACTACGTCCTGAAGATGTAGTTTCCTCTGTTTTCTTCTAGGACTTTTACAGTTTCAGGTCTTATATTTAAGCCTTTAATACATTTTGAGTTGGTCTTGTGATACAGTGAGCTGAACAGGTTTAGATTCATTCTTCTGCACACGGATATCCAGTTTTCCCAGCACCATTTGCAGAAGAGGCTGTCCTTTCCCCAGTGTATGTTCTTGATGCCTTTGTTGAAGATCAGTTGGCTATAAGAACATGGATTGATTTCTGGATTCTCTATTCTGTTTCATTGGTCCATGTGTCTGTTTTGATGGCAGTATCATGCTTTTTTGGTTACTATAGCTTTGTAGTATATTTTGAAGTCAAGTATTGTAATGCCTCCAGCTTTATTATTCTTATGTTTGCTCAGGATTGCTTTGGCTGTTAGGGGTCTTTTGTTGCTCCATATGAATTTTAGGATTGTTTTTCTATTCAGTGAAGAATATCATTGGTATTTTGATGGAGATTGCATTGAATCTGTAGATCACTTTGGATAGTATGGACATTTTCACAATGTTAATTCTGCCAATCTATGAATATGGAATGTATTTACATCTTTTGGTGTTTTCTTTAATTCCTTTCAGCAGTGTTTTGTAATTTTCATTGTAGAGATCTTTCACTTCCTTGGTTAAATTTGTTCCTAGATATTTATTCTTTTGGTAGCTATTGTAAATGGGCTTGCTTTCTGGATTTGTTTTTCTGCTCATTCATTATTGGTGTATAAAAATGCTATTGATTATTGTGTATTGATTTTGTGTCTTGCAACTTTACTGAATTAATTTATCAGCACTAGGTGTTTGTTGGTAGAGTGTTTAGGTTTTTCTATATACAGGATCATGTCATTTGTGAACATGGACAATTTGACTTCATCTTTTCCAATTTGGATGCCCTTTATTCCTTTCTCCTGCATGATTTTTGCATCTACATTCATCAAGGATATTGGCCTGTAGGGTTTTTTGTTGTGGTGGTGGTGGTGGTGTCTTTGCCTGGTTTTGGTGTCTGGGTGATGCTGGCCTCATAGAATGAGTTTGAGAGAATGACCTCTGTTTTAGTTTTTCGGAATAATTTGAAAAGGAATTATGTTAAATCTTCTTTAAAAGTTTGGTAGAATTCAGCAGTGAAGCCATCTGGTCCTGGGCTTTTCTTTGTTGGGAGACTGCTGATTACTGCCTTAATCTTGTTGCTCATTACTGGTCTGTTCAGGCTTTCTATTTCTTCTTGGTTCAGTATTGGGAGTTTGTACAATCCAGTACTTTACCCATATCCTCCTGGTTTTCAAATTTATTAGTATATAGTTGTTCATAAAAGCCCCTAATGATTCTTAGGATTTCTGTGGTATCAGTTGTAATTTCTCATTTTCCTTTCTGATTTTCATTATTTGGGTCTTCTCTCTTCTTCTTCTTCTTCTTTTTTTTTTTTTTTTTTTTTTTTTTTTTTTTTTTTTTTTTTTTTTTTTTAGTTAGTCTAGCTAATGGTTTGTCCATTTTGTTTATCTTTTCGAAAAAATAACATTTTGTTTTGTTGATCTTTTACATCATTTTTGCTCTCTATTTCATTTAGTTCTGCTCTGGTCTTAATTATTTCCATCTATTAATTTTGGGAATGGATTGTTTTTGTTTTTTTAGTTTTTTGAGGTGTAATGCTAGGTCACTTATTTGAAGTCTTTCTATTCTTCTGATGTAAGCACTTATTGCCATAAGGGAAACTTAGGACTGTTTTTGCAGTATATCATAGGTTTTGGTAAGTTGTGCTTATATTTTCCTTTGTTTTAAGAAATTTTTTTATTTCCTGCCTTATTTTTTCTTAGACCCATTGGCCGTTCAGAAAAACGTTGTTTAATTTCCACGTATTTGTATAGTTTCCAAAGTTTTGCTCATTGCTAATTTCTAATTTTATTCCATTTTGGTCTGAAAATATACTTGACATTATTTCAATCTTTTTAAATTTGTTGAGTTTTAAATTGTGGCCTAACGTAGTCTATCCTGGAGAATGATTCATGGGCTGATGTGAAGAATGTATATTCTGTCATTGTTGGGATGAAATGCTCTGTAAATGTCTTTCAAGTCCATTTGGTCTAAAGTGCTGTTTAAATCCATTATTTCTCAGCTAAATCTTTTGTCTAGACAATCTGTCCAGTGCTGAGAGAGTTATGTTAAAGTTCCCAACTATTATTGTGTTGCAGTTTATCTCTCCTTTTATATCCAATAACAGTTGCTTTATATATCTGGGTGTTCCAATGTTGGGTGCATATGTATTTTTGTTTGTTATACCTTTTTGCTGCATTGATCCTTTTACTATTTTGTAATGTCATTTTGTTCCTCTTTTTATAGTTTTTAGTTTGAAGTCTATTGTATCTGATGTAAGTATGGGAACTCCTTATTGTTTAGGTTTCCACTTGCATGAAATACCTTTTTCCATCCATTCTCTGTTGGTCTATGTGTGTCTTGACTGGTGAAGTGAGTTTCTTACAGGTAGCATAGTTGGGTCTAGTTATTTAATCAATTCAACTAGTCTATATCTTTTAAGTGGGGAATTTAATCCATTTGCATTCAGGGTATTTATTGAAAAGCGTTGCCTTGTTCTTGCCATTTTATTATTTTTTTATAGTTGTTTTATATTTCTTTTGTTCCTTTCCCTTTTATTGTTTGTCTTTGCTGTTTGGTGTTTTTTGCAGTGATAAGATACATTTTCTTTCTCTTTCTCATTTGTGTACCTGTTCTACAATCAGGTTTTATTCTTTTTCAAGTATTTATGGTGTTATATATTGCTTTTTGATTCCAATTGTAGGACTTCCTTGAGGATTTGTTGAAGGCTTGGTCTTATGGTGGTGAATTATTGCAGTCTTTGTTTGCCTAGGAAAGATACTGCTTCTCCTTCCTTTCAGAAGGAAAGTTTTGTTGGATATAGTATTCTTTTAGCACCTTGAATGTGTCATTTCACTCTCTTTGGCCTGTGGGGTTTCTGTTGAGAAGTCTACTATTAGCCTGATGGGGATTACTTTTTAGGTGATTTGATGTTTTTTCTCTCACTGTCTTTAGAATTCTTTCTTTGTCATTGACTTTTGACAGTTTGACTGTATTGTGTCTTGGGGTAGTCCTTTTTGAGTTGAATCTGTTTGGGGATCTTTGAGCTTCTTGGATCTTTGAGACCATATCTCTCCCAATACTTGGGAAGCTCTCAGCTTTTTTTGCTTTTTTTTTTTTTTCCCATTAAGTAGGCTTTCTGTGCCTTTTCCTTTCTCTTCCACTTCTGGTATACCCATAACATCCATGTCTGTACACTTAAGGTTATCAGCAAGATCTTACAGACTTTCTTCATTTTTTCTTTAATTTATTATTATTACTTTTTTGGGGGTCCAACTGTTAATTCAAAAAGCCTGTCTTCTAGTTCAGAAATTCTTGCTTCTGCTTGTTCTAGCCTGCTGCTTATGCTTTCAGTTGTATTTTTTATTTAATTGAATGAATTCTTCAGTCCCAGGATTTCTGCTTGATTCCTTTTTATTATTTCTGTCTTTTTGTTGAATTTGTCATACATATCCTGGATTTTTTTTTAAATCATTGTAATTTCTATTTTTTGTTCATCATGTTGAGTTTCCTTAATATTGCTGTTTGAAATTCCTCTTCAGGCAATTCACCAGTTTCCTATTGTTTTGGGTCTGGTATTAGAGAATTATAATCTTCTTTTGGGGAATCATGTTTCCCTGTTTTTTTCATACTTCTCAAATCTCTGCATTGATGTCTGGGTTTCTGGTGGTGTAGTTGCTTCTCTTAGTTTTTGGAGGAGTTTTTGAGGAGAGAAACCCTTACCTGTAGGTAAGGGTTTTATTTGGATTGTTCAGTTGGGTTTCACAGATGTGGTTTCTGAGTGGGCACAGTAGTGAGTGGCTGCTTGCTCCCCACACTTTCTCCAATGGTGTGGGTGGGCCACAGGTTTGGACAGCACACTGGGCTCACAGGCAAGGTTGTGTGGATCTAGACAGCTTGCACAGCCCCAGCCCACACTCTGCTGGGGCTGGCAGGCTCACTGTGCCAGAAAGACCTCTGAGCTCCCAGGGTGGGCAAGCATGGGTCCAGGTATCTAGTTCATGGGACTGGCACAACGCCTGCTCCCTGTCTATGGGAGTCGGGGTGGGGTTTTGAGTTGGGTGGGGCTCTGAGCTCCTGGGGGAAAGAAGACATAGATCCCGAAGACCAGTGAACTCTGCACACTCTCCCCTGGCTTGGGTGAGTCCCATATGTCAAGTGGAGCTCTGAGCTCTGACTCCCTAGGGGAAAGGACGGCTTGTGTCTAGGTAGCCAGCATGCTTCTTCACACCCTCTTCTAGGGTGTGCTGGGCTGCTGGGTCAGTGGGTCTCTGAGCTTCCCTGGCTCCTAACCCAAAATGGTGATACCCAGCAGTAGCCCCAGACTGAGGGGGTTTGGAGTGACTCCACAAGTAGTTTCCCTCTGGGGAAATACAATTGTATAGGCCCTTAGCCACTCCACACACCAGGCTCACTGTCCACAAGGGCTGCACAATTACCCTGCAGCCTGGTTTACAGGTGTCCATGGTGGGAACACTGGCTGCTGGCTCCTCCCCACCTACCCAGTTCCAGCAGTGCAGGGTTTCTCCAGACTCCGGCTGGTCCTGATTGGGAGTTTCCCCTGTCCTTCTATGTTGCTGTCTCAAGTTTCCTGATTTTGATGGGTTTTCCTTCCTATTTAGTGGATTCTGCTGTTCGTTTGTCCTAGGCACTCTACTCTACAGGCGGCTATCTACTTGTTGCTTTGGACTTTTTTTGCATTAGAGGCAAGGGCTGGCAGCTTCTAGTCAGCCGTCTTGCTGAGCATGTCAGACCTTTTTATATATTAAACAAATAAACCTATTATGTATTAAATATATCAATATGTCATTCCATGAAAGCAGAGAAGTTTTGTGACTTTCATAGAAAGTATTACCTCATACAGATATGATAAAATCAATCTCTTATGTTTTTTTCCTAGAATTTTACAGTTTGGCTTTTTTATATATTTACATCTGTGGCCAATCTGGAAATTTATTTTGGCATAGAAGTAAGATGGGGGTTGGCCAATTAGTTCAGTTGTTTAGAGCATGGTTCTGATAACACCAATGTTCAGGATTTGATCCTTGCAACAACCAGCTACCAAAAAAAAAAAAAAAAAAAAGGAAGCTAGGGATGCAGTTTAATTTTTTTCATAGAGCATCGATTGCCTAAACATAATTTATCAAGTACCCTCTTTTCCCTGCTGTTAAGCAATGCTACTTTTTCATAAAATAAATGTATGCAGTTATATGGATCTGTTCATGCATACCGTACTTATTCCATTGATCTGTTTGTTTATTTATACATAAGCATATGTGGAAAAGCTTCATGATTAATACACATGATAATAAAGAGTCACTGATTAGACCAAATTTCTCATTTTATGATGAGGCTTAGAGAACTTAAGTGGTTTTTCAGAGATCATTCAGGTAGTTAGTGGTAGAGCTCACTCATGAGATTTATGTTTCTGTGTTCAATATGGGTTACACTAACAGCTCATTAGCTTCCTGTGAACCAATGATGTTTTCTGAAACCTAGTCATTAGCTGCACCTGTGTTGAGTCAATTATTTTATTTTATTTTTTCCTTTTTGTCTTTTTTCGTGACCGGCAACGGATCGCAACCCTCAGTGTCACGCCCGTACTGGACCGGGACCGGCAACGGGATCGCAACCCTCAGTGTTGCGCCCGCACCTCGCTCAGCCAGTGAGTGGCCGGTCTGTACGCAGGATCCTAACCCTCGGCGGGAGCGCCACCACGCTCTCAAGCGGCGCACTGTAGCAATGCGCCACCGGGCTGGCCCCTCAATTATTTTTTTTTAAGAGCACATACCTTTCTTCATTCTGATGACCAGGTGAATGAGTGCCACAGATGGCTGATGGGAAGAGAAAATGTTTGGAGACAATGATTGCTCAGTAGTCATGAAAGCATCTTATTCATATTATGTTGCAACTGCAAGTAGAGGACTGTGAACCCTTTTGGTTCAAGTGGAGATACAGGACCACGGTTGTATGGCCCAGGAATGGAAATGTGGAGATAAGCTGTTGAGGCAAAGGGAGAGCGTATGAATATTTTGCCCAAATAAGGATAGATATATGTTTGAAATTATACCATGAAGTAATTTACAATGATATATGTAAAAGTGTTTCTTTATAAAAATTAGACATTGGTTTCAGTTGATAGAAATCTTTTTTATTTGTTATAGTATAAGATAAAGAAAAAAGAAGATTCTATGGATTAGCTGTGCTTGTGTAGTTTTTATTTCCAAGTTATAATAACTATATTAAACTTTGAATTTCCTCAAACTTAGAATGTGTTAATACTGTTTAATGGATAGATACTGGACTATAGTTCTTTGGAATTATTTTTAAAGTTAAGAAAAATAAATGAACCACATAAGTTTTAGAACAACACCCCAAAATCAGAGGAACAAGTTACTTGATCATTTAAAACCTTATATAAGATTGATAAAGCTCCACAGTGGTCTTTGAATGTATGAAATACCAGTTACTAGCCAACCGTATCAAAGTATGAGGTGAATTAGAAGTAATTAAATCCCACAAAGCCCTAAACAAGGGCACTGCCTGCTTCCCAGCCAACATGGACATATGGGATAGTAAAAAGTTTACCTGCATAGAGCTTGCCCTTACCAGATAGGAAATATTTTAAATAATACTTAAATTAATTATAGATTGAATAATTCTCACATGGGTGGCATTTTCAGGAAGGTTTTATTCAGTCCAAGCCTTCTTTGCTCTCTTAACTTAAAATAAGGCAACTAGGGTAAAAAAGAAAACAACAGAAAAAAAAATTGAGCATAGACTTTACCAACAGATCTCTGGCAAACATTAATTGGTTTAAAACTTTAGCCAACCTAATAATTTGATTTCTTTTGATTTGCAAATTGCCTTACTGCTTCCAAAATAAGTGTCAAAAAAAAATAACTGCAGGAGTGGAATGAATCGTATTCAACCATGAAACTGTTATTTTTAACTTTCTATAGTAGTATTAGGATCCAATGCAAATCCTAAGGTGATAAAAGTTGAGTTTCTTAGTTGATTATGAATTATTATATAAGCACTCCATTTTAATTTTAGATGATCCCTTTTCTGGGCAGAGAGAAAACTTTGGGAAACCCAGGAATTACAAGTTTTAAAATTGGAGCTCTGAGTTTGAACATAATTAAAGAAATACTAGAATCAACACATTGTCTAAGCCGGGAGGAGTTGGGTCATAAGTAAATCAAGATGTAATTTATAATGAATATCATCTAATACGATGAAGCAATTGAAAGATTGGATTTTTCCCCCTTTCTTTGAAGACACTTGTCTAAATAAATTCTTATCCAGTTGGAGTCCAGTTTGGTGATACTGTTTTGTGGATGCAACCAATAGCTGGCATTAGCGTGTATGCAAAGTTGTGAACACAATCTGTCTCTGAATAAGAAAGGGGATATCTAGTGATAGTGTCAACTTTTCACATGATAGTGATGTGGTTAAGGTCTGGAATACACCAGAAGCTTTTCCATCCAGTCACCCAGAGTTTATACGACTGTAGGTAAAGCCACTGGCTATATGTAGTACCCTGGTCTACAGTAGAAATTCTTTGGGTAAAAGTATACTCTCCTAGTTTCCCTTCCATATGCTATTCCCTACTCTTACATCATCTCACCTGTATAAAAGGCCCCAACTCTCACACATTCTTCGCCTTTCTGTTTTACAACATGTTCTCTGGGGATCCCATGGCCAGCTATTTATAAATTAACATGACATTAATAAACAATTTTTTCCAGGTTAGTTTCATTCAAAGTCTTTTTAAAATCACAGATTGGAAGTATATATTACCTCTTAAAAATCTTCAATATTCATAAGACTCAGGTGATTGATTTTAGGTGAGGTTTGGGAGTTTTGAATAGTTTCTTGAAAACCCATAAGCATTTGTCTGTGGTTTTGACTTTTCAGACATAAATATTAAATATAATTTTCCTTATATCTGAATTAATCCATTATAGTACCCATATGTATATAAAAGAAAACCTTTTATATATAAGCTAAATACTTCTTCAAAAACATTCAATGTGGGGCCGGCCCGGTGGTGCACTGGATAAGTGCGCCGCTTGGGAAGTGCAGCGTCTCTCCCGCCCGAGGGTTTGGATCCCACATACAGACCGGTTCCCGCTCACTGGCTGAGCGAGGCGCAGGGGCAACGCCGACGGTTGCAATCCCGTTGCCGGTCCCCGGTCCGGTAAGGGGGCAACACTGAGGGTTGCGATCCGTTGCCGGACACGGAAAAAAAGACAAAAGACAAAAAAACAAAAACAAACAAACAAACAAAAAAAAAACATTCAATGTGGAAACAAGTAACAGATATTAACATCCTTCCTTTAGATAAGGACCCTGAAGCCCACATCAAGACAAATTTAGGTCTAGAATCCAATGTTCCTAATACAGTTTATTCTTGACTTTGAGTACGAATTGTTAGAATAAAAATTCTAAGGAAAGTACCTCTTGTGACTTCTATTAAAAATCATTTTCTTCCCTACTCATCTACTGAAAGGCAGCTAATTAAGGTGCAGAGCTATGGCAAATACTGCTATAAAAAATCAGCTGTGTTGAAATCTTGAGAATGCTTTCTTCACTTTCTCACATACCCATGATTTTACAGGGATAGCCACAAAATGAGGGATGTTGCAATGCTAATTTGAAAATACAGACTCATGATGAAATATTATGCAACAACTTTTTAAAAGATAGTGAAATGTGGTGAAATCAGGGGGTCAGGGCCAAGGTTTTAGGAGAATTTTAGATTGGATTTGCTAGTTAATAGAGGAAAAGAAGGGGCATAAGCAAATAAATTTAGGTGGCAAGAAAAGTATTAGTTAAGCCACAGAGATGTGAAAAATGATCAAAGAAAGGTGAGGTTGGAGAGCAGCAGGGTGAAGAGATTGGGAAAGTTGGTAAGATACACTGCAAGATATTACAAAGAGTTGCAAGATATGCTACAAGTTTTGGACTACATGCCGTAGGAGAGAATACATTATGATCGGGATTATGGCATACAATTTTGATGGCGTATAAAGTGGATGTGATTGAGAGAGTGACAGATTATACAGAAAGGAAAAAGATATTGGTCTGAGTAAGACTAGTTGCAGAGGGGGGCAGAAAAATGGTCACATTTGAGAAAAATTTGAAATTCTTGACTAAGTCTATCAATAAACTAGATACGAAGATGGTGGTAGGAGGAGAAAGAAGAATGAATAAAGAAAATCTCAATTTCTACTTCAGCAGCCTATGGGGATGTGGAAATGTCATTAACCGCTTTTGGAACAGCCAAGGAAAAGAAGCTCTGAAAATCAGTGGGGAAGAAGAGTGATGCATTTGGTTTTAGACATATTTGGTGTGCAGTTCCAACAAAGCACACAGGTTTTCAAAAAGCAGGAATTATGAGTCTGGAGCTAAGGAGAGAGGAAGAGCTTGTAGATAAAGATTTGAAAGATAATTAGGATCTAATGGGATCTTTCCTTGAAAAGAACTGAAGAGATGAGTAAAGAGTATTGAGCAGAGGAAAGGAAAGCAGAAGAGAAGAGGACTGAGCATGAAATCCTGGGAAACCCTAAAATTATGTGATTGAGCTGAGGAGATACCACTGGGGAAAGAGGGAGAGATAAAAGGAGAAGCAAGGAAAATCCATGTCAGAAACCAAAGGAAGGTCCTTTAAGGAGAGACCGGTCATCACATTCACTCATCACAACAACCTCAAGTGGGTGAGGACTGGAAAGAGGGCACTGGATTTGGCAATGAAGAAGGCATTTGGGGGCAATATCAGAGCTATGCCGTTTGAGAGGCAAGGACTAAAGTCAGGTGGTCGTGGGAACATTCACTAGGAGGTGGGGAAATGGAGAATAAAAAGTTATGTTCAAAGATGTGCTGGTGAATACATTTGGTACACACTGAAAAAACCATTTATCGAACACATTCATTATGCTGTATCTCATATTATTATAGGTGCTGGAAATACGAGAAATAAGACAAAATCTCAGTCCTCAATGGGTTCACTTTCTATTTGGGGGAAGGAAGATAAGTAAATAAATTATCAATGAGGCCATTTCACATCAGGTCTGTCTCAGAGGACCCAATACAGTGTCTTCTAAAGACCCACTGAATTACTTATAAGGACAGGAAACTCATAATATCAAAAACTAAGAATCGCAATCAAACTATTGTTATAATCTTGAAGGATTTTCAATTAGCTATTTATTCACTAGAGCTGAATTGATCAGTAAGATTGGAGGCCTATAGTACTTTATATTGAAATACAGTGAACTTGCTGGCTTGAAAAAATTTCTAGAAAGAAGATTTTTATTGACCTACCTCTGCCTGCGCACTGAAGTCTATATCAATTAGAAAACTTCAATCATTTGTCCCTCATCAGTGACCCTCCCCCCTACCCCAATGCACCTCTCTTTCTAAAACATTTGGCAAATGCAACTGTCAGTATACACATGTATTGAAACAACATACTGTACCCTACAAATATGTACAAGTAAATGTTAAATTATTTTGAGTTAAAAAAAACCACAGAGGGAGAAAATGGTAATTGGTTGTAGTTTACTGCATGCGAGAGGTATAGTCTGTGGAAGGAAAGCTCTCTGGTGGGGCTACCAGTGGCAGCGCAGTTCAGGATTGCACTTTTTCAAGACCTCTATCAATTCATAGTGCCACTGAACTGACAGCCGTTATAGTATAAGTTTTACCTTTGCCCATAGTGTGGATAAATTCTCTTTTGTTTGAAATTGAACAAGGTGAAACAAAACACCATGGCTATAAAAAGTATTACATTGCAATAGAAATTAAACAGCATCCTGAAAGACCAGAGTAATGGCATTGCTCTGGAAAAAAGTGACATCAACCAGAAAAGTGTATGGAACTATCATAGAATACAAGAAGACATGCCTTCTATGAAAAGAATTAACTTTCAGATGTAGAAAGCAACTCCAAAGGAAGGGACAAAGAAGATTATTTAAATTTAACCTTAATAAAACTATACCTACTGATATCTCATGAAAAAGATACATAACTACAATCCTAAAAACAATCAACAAACACAAAATATGGTAGATAATTTTGACTTTATTCAGCATCTTGAAAAAGGTAAATTAAGTTCTAGACAGCCTCAAAATTCTTTATTATGTTAGCTGCCTCTCTTCATTTTTCTCTTCCAAAATACCCAGTTTCTTGCTTTCTCTCTGTCTCTCTCCAGCCCTCTGCAAAGAAAAAGATGTCAGTTCATTCAGAGTCTCCTATCTCCTCTCTCTTCCCCCATTCCTCTCTCATCAGTTCTTTAGTTCTTTATTTAGTAAATCAATTTTCTCTCTTGGCTTCTTTGAATTCTCTGCTTCAGCTACTAACCCGTCAAAACAAATCTCCAAGAAACTAGAAAGCAAAAACAATCTGTCCCAGCAAAAGAATAGAGAAACTGAGAATACTTACAAGCAAATAAATTTTATTCCAGTGACACTTCGATGTAGTACAATACCTAATGAAGTGATAATGGTGTAGTAATTATTTGTCATTCGATCCCCTGTTATATATTTAAAGATGTATGAATTCTGCCTGGAGGCAGGCTCCATCAGTTCTCAACAGAACCTGAAGCAGAAAGAGTGTTTTGCCTTATTCTTGGTGACTAAAACAAAAGGTAAAGACATTAAGTGAACAATAAAATCAGACTCATGTCATCTCGTGTACAAGGTCACCATTCTAATCAAACTGTTCATGTGGTATAATCTTGGCTTTGTGTCCTCTCTTAGTTTGTGTCAATTTTCTAAGGTTGATTTTGGTTTTTCAAAGCTATCTGATATTGTGTCACTAAACGACTTTTGTTTAAATTAGTCAGTGTGTTTTTATTTTGCTTGTAACAGGAACTCTGCCTGATACAGAAACTAGCATCGAGAATGGGGTTATTGACAACACAGAGTGACAGCGGGGGAGGTGCAGGGAGGATTTTTTTTTAAGGGGTAGAGATTAGTTGAGGCTGAAAAAACAGCAAAAATATCGTCAGTCACAGAGGGGAACGTTGCAGCACACAGCACGCTGAGATGAAGCCACCAGTTACATTATCACCTGGAGTACGGTATTTGTTTCAAGCAACTTGTCCGGCGAAGCTATTGCTACTATGGCAGAGTAAAGGACATGAGGAAGCCCAACAGTTAAGGTAAGGTGACTGCTTCCAATGGCACAGGACAGCATAAAGATAAAGAATGGATAGCTCAAGGGCCGGCCTGGTGGCGCACTGGATGGTGCGCCGCTTGGGAAGCACGGCGGCGCTCCCGCCTGAGGGTTCGGATCCCACATACAGACCGGTTCCCGCTCACTGGCTGAGCGAGGAGCGGGAGCAACACCGAGGGTTGCAATCCTGTTGCCGGTCCCCGGTCCGGTACGGGGGCAACACTGAGGGTTGCGATCCGTTGCCAGACACGGAAAAAGACAAAAAAAAAAAAAAAAAAAAAAAAAAAAAAA
>NW_007728400.1:135934-144821 GCF_000696425.1 Galeopterus variegatus
GTGGCCAGACACGGAAAAAAAAAAAAAAAAAAAAAAAAAAAAAAAAAAAAAAAGAATGGATAGCTCAAGTCCCTAAATTCTTAACTCAAGAAATGGATCAAACCCAGGGAACTTATAAAAACAATCTGAAAAACAAACTTACAAATGCTACCAAAAGGTTGACATAGCCAAAATCAAAACACGTTTTGATCCTGTCGGTCACCAAATTATGCTGGATTCATAGCCAAGCCAGATCTCTTACAGTGAATGTCAGAGCATTTTGGGAGGGGGGGATAATAGGAGCCAAAGGATAGCTTTGGAGACTTTAGGTAAGACCTAGAGTAATCAGAGTATCCCAATCCCTCAATTCTAGCTGAATTTCCATTGGCATCTAGAGCGCCTCGTACTTCTCTTTTGATGAGTCTGTTTCTTCCTGTCTAGTAGATGTCAGACATCTTTCACCTACTTTGTGATATCAAATCAATTCTCCTTGTGCACCCCTCCAACAAGGTCCTCATTGTTTTCAGACTTATGACTAATGCCAGATCTCAACCTGCCCCAGGAAGTTAAGTTTTATGTACAAAATAATTACAGGACTTTGTTCATTTATATGAACAAAAATATGAAGCCTTTATGTGGGTATGGATTCTTAAGATATTCATCTGAGGAGGGAGAGTCAGGCTAACTTTATCAATATGGGTGAACTCGTCAGAGACACTGGATTCCATGAGCTGGCTCGAGCAACTGGGTCCTATTTTAGTTGTTTACCCAACTGACTGACAGAAGTCTGGACTCAACATTGGTCCACTGTAAACAAAATTGGGATACCAGAATCACCTTATTAACATAAGGAAAAAATCCAAATACATTGGAAGATATGAATGCGAAAGTGAATTTAGAATGTATGAACCCACCTACCTGTTCTCTAAATATGTCCTCTCAAGAGGGCACAGAATATTTTTCCTTCATGTAAAACAGGTTGAAAGCTCTGCCCTGTAGAAGTGACCCTGGAATAAAATCACAATTACATAAAAGAATATTCCTCCTAGACTTTTCCAAGGGAACACTTGTCTTTACCCATCAAACTGTGCACTGGAAAATTGGACCTACTGAAGTACCTCGGTGGACAATAACTTTGAACTTAATTTATGGGGATCTAAAATAACTTTTCAGTCCACTGGTCAGAGGGGAAGATTATAAAGATCAAATGATAAATGGATTTTGGTTTAAGTTGCACTGTAGGCCCCACAGGACAAAGGATCTACCTAGTGTTTATTTCTACTAAGCCTAAGAAAATTTTCAGAATACATGTCCCTCTATACAAATTTCTATCTATCTCTCTATCTCTCTATCTCTGTGTACACACACACACACACACACACACACTAAAAGCTCTACATTTTCCTCTAAGTATTGCTTAGGTTTTTCACGTAAGTTTTAATGTGTGGTGGTGTCACTGTCATTCAGTCTTATGATTCTTATAATTTACATTGCAACTGCCTTCTTAACCCGAAGGTAATATAGTAGTCTGTTTTTTACTTTGTAAACATATGGGACTATTTTAGTTATCCTTTTGTTATTGATTTCTAGTTTTGTAGCATTATAGTTTGCATCATAGTTTGTATGATAATGATTCTTTGGAATTTATAGAGGCTTCCTTTCTGACCTAGTATGAATTTGCTTTTCATGGCTCAAAAGAATAAATATGCTTTTGTTAAATGTCAAGCTGTATATATGAATACTTGTTCAAGCTTATTTAATGTATTGCTCAGATATTCCACAACTTTGTTATTTTTGTATTTTATTCTATAAATTTTGGGAAACTACTTGAAATCTCTAATGTCAATTTTTAATTTTTCTTCATAAATTTTTATAATTATTTCTTTATATATTTCGATTTTAAATTGGTGTATGTATATGCACTTATGTTAGCTATATACCTGGATTAGAGATCTTTTTCACCAACAAATAATTTTCCTCTTTAATTGTTTAATGTGTTTTAACTTGAACTGTCTTTAATATTGAAATTACTATATACTTTTTAAAGGTGGCATTTTTTGAATTTACCTGACATGTGTTTTATTCATCTCTCTCTCTTTTATTTTTTTACTTTTATATGTATTTTTTCATTTAAAATATGTCTCTTATAAGTCACACAGGGCTTAAAAGTGATTTTTAAAACCCAAGCTAAGAGTCTATGTCTTTGAATCAATGAGTTTATATTTTGTTGGAACTACCATTTTATTCAGATTTTGTTTGGCCATTTTGTTTCATATATTCTATTAATCAAGATTTTTTTTTTTTCCTTTTTGTCCTTTTTTTTTTTTTCGTGATCGGCAACGGATTGCAACCCTCAGTGTCGCGCCCGTACCGGACCAGGACCAGCCACGGGATCGCAACCCTCGGTGTTGCTCCCGCATCTCGCTCAGCCAGTGAGCGGCCGGTCTGTATGTGGGATCCGAACCCTCAGCGGGAGGGCCACCACGCTTCCCAAGGGGCGCACTAATGCGCCACCGGGCCGGCCCTATTAATCAAGATTTATTTTTGTCTTTTCTTACCTTCTCTTGTCTAGATCGATTTTTTTTTTCCTTTTTTTGTCTTTTTTCGTGTCCGGCAACGGACCGCAACCTTCAGTGTCGCGCCCGTACCAGACCGGGACCGGCAACGGGATCGCAACCCTCGGTGCTGCGCCCGCCCCTCGCTCAGCCAGTGAGCGGGAACCGGTCTGTATGTGGGATCCGAACCCTTGGCGGGAGCGCCGCCACGCTCTCAAGCAGCGCACTGTAGCAGTGCGCCACCGGGCCGGCCCGTCTAGATCAATTTTTAATTATTGTTGCTGCTTTGGCACTTATGATTCTATCTTTATTTTTCTGGTGGTTACTTTTATTAAGACTCGTATATTTTGTAGATGTTATAATGTCTCTATCTTCTCTCCAAGCAAAACACGTAACTTGTGTGATTTTCTTTTATTTTGTTCTTTCCAACCCCTTCACATGTTACATTTTACTTTTGGATTTTCATGGATTTGCTATGCAGAGAAGGTATTGTTAATTGGAAGACAATAAATTTTACATACTTAATTACTCATTTCTACTTCTTATATCTTATTGTTCCTTCCTGGATCCATTCCTTTTACTGTTGGTGTATTGTCATTAAAGATTAATATTAAAACAGTTTTCTTGTACTAACATGTAATAGCATTGATGCCTGAAAATATTTTTGTATCACCTTCACACCACCTTTTGCTGGATGTAAAATTCTATGCTCAAAATTGTTTTCTTTCAATGCTTTGAAAATATTACCTCACTACCTTCTCATACAGTTCTCAAGTCTGACATGAAAGTGATTCTCATTTCTTGATAAATGATCTACAAATACTTTGCAAAATTTCATCAGGTCTATTTTTTTATTTTTTTTTTACTATATTCAATGAGTTATTTTATTCTGAGGTCTCCATCTTTTTATTATGAGAAATTCTTTATCATTTTACCTCCCAATTTTTAAGTGCACTTTTTTCTCTTCTTGTACTGGTTTTAGACAAGTGCTAAGACTTACTAGTATCTTTTACATTTCATTTTTTTTTTCTCATCTCGTGTATATTTCTGTGCCTGTTGGGACAGATCTTTGCCCAAATCTTCCAGCACACTGATTTGTTTGTTATCTGTATATAGTCTGCTCTTTGATCACACATTTGATTCTATTTTAGCAGTTATATTTTCATACACAATATCTTCCATTTTTTTTCTTAAATCATTGACTCATGTTTCTAATATCATCTCTTACATATCTGAGAATATTTATTGTTCTCCTTTAAATTACTTTATTTTTCAGGACTATGAATTCTTCTCAAAGAGGTAGTTCAGTTTCTTGTCTGTCTTTCATGTCTGCAGACTTGGAGGAGGAGTAAATACCTAAACCCCACTTTGTTCCCATCTTCATTAGTTTAGGAATAGGGGCAGGGGCGTGGTTGGAGGTATGCCTGAGGGCTGAGAGCCTTAAGTGCTTCAACTTTTTCCATTTCACCTCATCTCAGATAATGTTGTGGTCTGCAGGAAACCTGTGGTTTCCTCACTTTGGCCACCATTTCTTCCCCCAAGAGATACTGTCACTGCTGTTGTCTGGCCCAGAATGCGGGAGTTGGTTAGAAAATACTGAGTGGTTGACCAACCTGCTTGCATATTTTATATTGGCACCTAGCACAGCTGGTTCTGGTGCTGCAGTGACCACCACTCAGCCACCCCGCATGGCACTGTGGATGTGTCTGCTAGCTATCCTGTCATTAGTGACATGTTAGGAACAGTAGAATGTGAGAGAGAGTAAAGCACCTCTAAAATGCCCTCCCCAAGCTTTGCCCTACATTTGTGGCACCTGGTCCTGGACCTCTGTTTTTAAAGGATGCTGTTTCTCTTTCTCACTAAGACACAGCCACTAGGTACATCTCCCAGAGGTTCTCACTATTTTTGTGTTAGGATACGTGCTGCATTAGTTTCCTTCTTGCTTCTGTGACGTCTCTTCAGTTGGGCTATAGGGTTCGAAGACATGGCTCCTTTTAGTTTCCAAACTTGTTCATAACTGGAAGGTTCCCCTATTTTATAAAACATATAATTAATTTCTCTTTTGATAAATAAAAATTATTGCCAATTGCTAAGGAGCATAAAATGTTTAGTTCCTCTCAGCTCCAGATGCTCCTAGAGAATATTATTAAAGCCAGCTTGGCCTCAGAAAGGTGTTTAAAAATTAATTTCACATACCCAGATATATCTGCTGGTGCACTGCTTTTACTACTCTGACCAAAGTATTTCCAGCATATTATATAATAACATGACCACAATGGGATAGCTATATAAGAGAATAAAGATACTTTATTTCAAGCTCAGAGAGGAAAGTTAATTTTCTGAAGCACAGAAAATGTGAACTAAAGCCTGAACTAAATGCCCTGTAGAGAGAAACTAGAAGGAATAGTCCAGTTCTCTATAACCAATGAATGAAGAGAATGAATGAAGTAGTGAGAATCAAGGTATCATATTGAGATAATAAGCTGGTCATGAATCAATGATGGAGCTCAGCAGTTGGAAGGAAGGAAGGAAGGAAGGAAGGAAGGAAGGAAGGAAGGAAGGAAGGAAGGAAGGAAGGAAAGAAGGAAGGAAAGGGCCTGTAACCAGAAGACAGTACTAATAGTGTAAAATGTAAATTTGAACCAATTTCAAATTGGTAGGACCAACACCAATTGAGAACCAATACCTATAACCTTTAGAACCAATACCAATAACCTTTAGCTAACCATCAAATTAGACCATTAGACTTGTCCTTGGACACAATACAGTGTTATTATATCTATTTCTGAGTTTAACAATAATGAAAATGACGGCTAGCACTTTTTAAACATTTACAGTGTGCTATATACTGTGCTGAGGATGTTATAAACATTATTTGATTCAGTCCTCACAAAATTTTATGAGGTAATAATTATATTTATTCTTGTTTTACAGATGAGAAAACTGCGATGGTAAGATTATCTCATAGACCAAGGTCCTAGACCAAATGGAGTAGGCAGAATGTAAACCAAAGATCTCTGACTCCAGAGGTTACACCACTTTTAATGTAGAGGTGTGTGAAAAGCCTGTAAAGACTTCAGAAGTGGTTAAAATAACAATCTTAGGTGAGAAAGAGAAAACCAATGAGGAAATTCTGAAGGAACTGCATTTGTCTTTCCTTGTATGGAGGTGTTATAAAGTATTTTAATAGTGGCCTGTATCTTAGACATCTTCTTACTCAAAGAAAGAAGATCCTTTGATTCCTCCACAAGTCACTGAAGACTTTTCAACAGAAAAGGATTTGGGTAGAAACTTGAAGTTTTAAGTTAAACAAAAAAATAATAAGATAACGGAGCAAACTTATTAGAATGTCTTACCAAAATGTTATAGAGTTTCCTTTTTTTACCTTCAAAATAAAATGGATTAGATTTTACCAAAGGTTATTTAATTGTGGATCTGTCTGAAAGAGGTTAGATGATTTGGGGTGGAGAGAGACAGGTGAGGTGCTGGAAGGGAGGGACGCAAGATGAAGGTCTTTCCCTGGAAGTCAGGGGCGCATCCTAACCCCCGAACATGTGAATGTGGCCTTGTTTACCTTTGCAGATGTAATTAAGTTAAGGAAATCAAGATGAGATCTTCCTGGATTATCCGGTGCCTTAAATTCAATGACAAGAGTCCTAATGAAAGACAGAAGAGGAAAAGACACAGACACAGAAGAGAAAGCCACGTAAAGATAGAGGCAGAGATTGGATTTATGTGGCCACAAGGCAAGGAACTCCTGGAGCCACCAAAAGTTGGAAAAAGCAAGAAAGGATTCTCCTCTGGAGCCTTATCAGATGTCCTGACTGACACCTTGGTTTCATATATCTTTTCTCCAGAACTGTAAGAGAATACATTTGTTTTAAGCCAACAGGTTTATAGTAATGTGATATGTCAGCCCTAGGAAACAGACACAGGTATAGATCCAGATAGTACTACCAAGACCATTGATCTGTCACAGAGAACTACAGGAATCTTCATAAAATGAAATTTGGACATAATCATAACTAATTCTAAAGAGAAAGACAGGGCTAAATTATCTAATGAAACCTATGTGTAAAAACATAAAATGAAGGGCACACAACCAAAGATGCTTTCACAGAAGACTGGTGTTATGAGAACCCTCCCTGAGAGCTGGCCTTGGTGATTTGTTACTGGCTGTGACATATCCCGCTTATTAATTGCCACCTCAGATGAAGCCATATAAGGCATATTTATAAAATTGGAGAATGACGAACAAACTTAATAAAGAATTAATGGGTTAAAGGATCAGCACAAAGTAATAGGCCAAATCCCAAATTACGAAATTTAGGTGATGATAAAATTTATTAGTCACTGAGCACTTATTATTTGTTAGGCACTGAGCTAATTCCTTTAAAGTCATTACATCATTTCATCCTCAAAACCACTCTCTGAGGTCAATATTAGTTAGTGAAGGGGTATGGCCACCAAAATAACTAATAAACTTAATATATTTAAACTGAGAACCAATATCTAAAATTATGTAGATTAGAGGCTGACATTACTTTGCACAAAACAGATCTCATCACATCCGGAGAGCTGTGGTGATTGGGCATCGCAGACACTGAGAGTCGCACTGGGTGCTTTTAAAGGAAAGTGAACACGTCTGGAAGTCAGGCCATCCCAGGCTTCCATTTGTTGGATTGTCATGTAGAAAGAAAGAACAGACTTATTTTTGTGTTTCCAGTGGTTAGAACTAGTAAAGGAGTAGAAGTCACAGGGAAGAAAATTTTAACTCTTTATAAGGACATTTTTTTTTTCAATAATTAGCACAGTCTAGCCATGAAATGATCTGTCTCTACAATGAGAGATCTCTCTGTCCCTCCAGAGTCCTACAGCAGCAGCCACATGTTATAGGAAAGTTGTAATGAAGATTCCTATAGTGGGGTGATGTTGAGCTGAATAATGTTTCAGATTCCATTTGACACACAGACTCTGTTTCTGTGAATTTCTGGCATTAGTTGCAAGTAGGAAAAGGTGACTGTGATGTAAGGAGGCTGTTGATGCAAGGAAATTCAAAATACTAAACTTTATGGTTTCACAAGGTTCTTTAATAATCCATCAGCAAGTCAGATGAATTATTGAGATAATTTTCATAACTGTGTAATATGATATATAGACATAGTCTTAGCAAGGTCTGAGCTGAGCACTGACTAGATGGAACCAGTTAAGACTAGCCTGTGGGCTCTGTAGCCAGCTGGCTGCATTCAAACCTCACCTCTGCCATGTACTAGCTGTGTGACCTTGGGAAAGTTTCTTATCTCTTGTACACCTCAGTTCCCTTATCTGTAAGATGAGAATGTTAATAGTGCCTTATATGGTTGTATATTGTGAAGGTTAAATGAGTTACTCATGTAAAGTTCTTAAAATTGTGCTTTGTACCTGTAATAAATCCTGTTACCCAAATGTACATTGAATAAGAAAGCAATAACATAATTTCTCGTAGCTAGCTTTTGGGAGAGAGAACTATCACATTTTAGAGATTGTTGTACATGACGTGAAAAGCACATTTTGTACTTAGATGAACATGACATTCTCCAGTGCATCTGCATGAAGTTTTCAGGCATTTCTTAAAACCAAGAAAGAAGGAAGATGGCAGAAATGAATGTTTTTTGCTTTTCTTAGGTTCAAATGCAAGTAGTAAGTCTGTATAGAGATTCCCCAATGCACTGAAGAAAAATACTGATGTAATACTGAGTCTATGACATGAAAAGACAGAGAATTTATAAAATGCAAAGAATAATTTGCAGTGCAAAATGTAGACTTAAATTTCAGCTCTGCTGTTTACCTGTGGCCTTGGGCAGGTCTCAGAGACAGCTAAAGCTCAGTTGTCTATTGTATAGTATAAGAATAAAAATATCTGGCGTTCCCACTTCACAGAAATGTGAAGTTCAAATAAGAGTGCATTTGAAGATGTGAAGGCCCTTGTAAATTATAACATCCAACACCACAATTTGTTGTTCCGTTATGTTGTGGAGGTAAACTAGTTAAGTTCATCAAACAAAATTAATTCTCTGGTTCTCTTCTTAATAACACATGAGATGTTATTTTAACTTATGTGAAAAGAGAAAAATTCAGTGGGGATTCAGGCAGCAACATCTATTGTTATCTGGTAATATTCCTCCACTTGGGCTAACTTTGCCCAATTTAGAGTTTTAGATAGAACAGAAGCATTTGGGTCAGGAGGTAGGATGATGCGGGGGGAGAGAGAGAGAGGGAGAGGGAGAGAGAATGTTTTTTCCCTTCCCTACCTCCTAGCTCTAAACCCAAGTAAGACCTGAATTGTGCGGGGGTGGGGGGGAGGGGTGGGGGGG
>NW_007728400.1:144929-234762 GCF_000696425.1 Galeopterus variegatus
GGTGGGGGTGGGGTGGGAGGCTGGGTAGGAAGAGGCTGGGGGAGAGAGAAGTTTCTAGATTTGATACACTATGAGACTGAACATATTAATACCTAAAAGTGAGACTGTTATTTAATATGTGAAAGGGAATAAAAACCTGTGGAATCTCCTTCTGATATCTTCTAGGGGCCAGCACAGGAAATGGTCCAGACTGAATGTGAAAGGCAACGGGAAGGAAGGATAAACACTTGTCTCTTGCTTTCCCGAAGGCAAGGCTTACCATTTGGTTGCTCTTTTAACTAGTCGGAGAATTCTCTGTTCAAAATAATTTTCCCTCAGAATTTTGCAAGTATTTCTCCAACCTCTTCATGTATCCCGGGTTGTTGCTAAGAATTTGGAAGCCAGTGAGAATATTGCTGTTTTGTAAATAACTTGTTTTGTTTTACCCTCTCTCTTGGACATCTTCTAAGAACTTTGCTTTATTTCTGACATACTAAAATTTCACAGGGAGGTGCTAAGCTTTTCTTTACTGACTGGAGTATAAATTCTACAATCCTAGAAAATCAGGGACTTTGTTTTGTTCCCTCTGATTCTCAGCGTCTTGTACCACGGTGCCTGACCCATAACAGAAACTCAATAAATAGTTGTTCAATACAGTTTTGGAATGAATTTATTCTGTGGGACACTTGGAGGATGAACTTAATCTGAAAGGTCTATTTTCATTGGAAAAAAAAAATCCCAAAGTTCATTTCATAAGCTCTCCTTTCCTTCATTTACCCTTCTAAAATGGCAATTATGAGGTAAATTCTCTCAATTTGTTCAGATCCTATGGTAATCTCACCAATCCAAACAGTTGAAACAGCATCTCTCTTCCTCATTGTTTTTGTCTTTTCCTCTCAGGGTCATCTGGTGGCTTCACTTATCAAAGAAGCACCTTTTTATAATTATTCATTCTGAATAACTGAGTGGGTCTTTGTGTAGCAAAACATTACCAGTCTGCTTTGTGATTACCCATAAAATTTCTTGCCCAAATAAATCACTTTTTTTTTTTTTTTAATGGAAGTGGCTACTTCAACAAGGATCCAGAGCAGTTGACTCACTGAAGGTCATGCGATTTTCTGAATTTCAGATATAAACTGTCAGTTAAAAAAAACATCTATGAGGACTATACAATTTCTAAATTTTTATTCTTCTAGGAAATAATATTTTAGAATGCTACTACCATCTAATATTGCCATGATTTTTTTTAAAAATTACCTTTCAATCTCCAAAACTTAGGACACAATCTACAAAGAAGGGGAAAATCATAGCATAAAATACATTTTTATTTTTATATTGTATTAATCTGTTTCTGTTGCTTATAACAAAACACCTGGAACTGGATGATTTATAAAGAAAACAAAATTTATTGCCTACAGTTTCTGAGGCTGGAAAGTCCCAAGTCCAGGGAACACAGTGGTGAGGGTCGTGGTGGTGGCTACAGTGACCCAGGGGTCTTACATGGCAGAACATGGGGGAATGGAGACAGAGACTAACCTCTCACATGCTCTTCTTTTAAAGCTCTCAGAACCACACCCTTGAACACCATTTTCAATCATTCACTATGGCATGGTCCTACAATCTAATCACCTCTTCAAGGCCTCACCTTTCAGTTACCATAATAGGATTTCCCATCCTCAGCAGTTATAGTGGAGATTAAGTTTTGAGGGGGACATACAATCAAGGCATATCTATTCTTTATATATTTATTCATTAACTGATCCATTCTTTCCTTTCATTTCTTGATTTTTTTTTTTTTGGACAAGAACTGTTCTATAGGGTAACTGACATTAAAATAAACAAACACACACAATGACAGAAATTGTTCCCAGGATCTGACATCTGGATTCAGGTCAGAATTTTGTCTTTCTTTGTTCTTGATTTATGGTCTTTTTGCTATCATTTGGCATCAGGAGAAATATCCTTAGAAAATTATTTCCATGATGACTCTACTAAATATCAGCAGTAATCTAAGACATGGAATTAGAGTTATAGTGACATTTTTCCTGCCTTTATTTTAAAAGATTCCCTCTTTCTTGGCTGAGAAAGAGAAATAGGCAAAGAAATATGGATATCGATGAAAGCAGTGAGGCCACATCTGATTCCTCTGGGACATTTTTCAAGAACATTTTATCCTTAAAAAAAATGTTACTCTTGTCTCATTGCCAAGGTCAGTGATACATGGATAATCCTCTAGGTATGAACTGTTTAAATGTGACCTGGCAAGTAACATATTCATTCTGTACTGTTTAAAAGTACTTGCAACATTTTTCATTCATGATAAGTGACAATACATTTTACCACATTTGCTCATTTTTTCTAGTTATTATTCTATCATTTTGTTTCTGTTCTAGAAAAAAATAGATACATTTTCTCTTCGGAATTTGAATAGTACAAACACAGTTCGTACATGTTCGGAGGAGAAAATTTCCATGTAACTTGTCCAAAACTTAGATGGAGGACTGGGTGGATTTTAAATGATTCTCCAGCAAAGAAAAGGCAATAATATCTTGGGTAAAGAGAGGTATGCAAATAAAGTGAAGAATAACCACAGAAGAGAATATAAACAGAAGGACAATCATTTGGGAAAAAAAGAGCCATTAAAAGGTGCAAATCATTCGTGTGAACACTAAAAGCAAGAAATTACACGTCTTGGATAGTGACTGGCCCTAGTAACAAAGGTTTTTTTAATGTCACCTTAGGGTCTTCTGAAATCACAGTCTCCTATGTCCTCTGTCACTGAGCAGGTTTACCTAATGAATCATCGCTTCAATCCCACTCACCCTCTACCACACATCAGCAGAGGCAAGAATGGCCACACACAGCAGGATAAAAATCCCTGACACTGCCTGCAATACACACAAGGACCTTTCTACTACTCAACTGTATAATCCTAGAGCAAACCTCCTTACTGTGAGGATTAAATGATGGAACCCGTGACCTGAGTTTCAGTGAATGGCATTTCCCCATCTCACCTCTCTGATATTTGCTTGACTATTGTTATGGGAGGAGAAGATTATCCCCCACAGGCCCCACCATCACCACTACCTACTCTTTGTCTCCCTATTATGCTATTATGCTTAAGCAACCCTATTAGTGCTGAACCTTTGAGCAGCATCTAGCCATGCAATCCCAGAAGAAACACGAGATGATGCAGAGCTGGAGGATGTGAGACAGTGAATGTGTGCATATGTGTGAGTCTGTGCATGAGGGGCATGGTTGTGGCCAAGATAAGGACTGTTTTTGCTTGCATCTTAGAGCTCAGCCCATGTGGGGGCCAACTGTGTCTCTGCTCTCTCAAGATTAGAGCCACCATAACCTCTGGGCTTTCTTTCTCCCGTGTTACCTTGGGACGACTGCCTTCTGCAGAAAGCATCTTCCACCCACATTGAAAGTGGAGAGAGGTGTTGTTCTGTCTGCATCAGTATCCTACTGGATAGTAGCTCCCTCTCTGGTGCAGCCAGGCATGAGCCAGTTCTATGAGGAAATCAAAGAGGGACTCCTTAATGTTCAGAACATGAAAAGAACAAAGGCAATTCAGCCTGATTCTACCTTGCTATTAGACAGTTGTTATTGTTATTGGAGTTGAATTGTGTCTTCCCAAAAGATAGACTGAAATTGTAACCCATAGTACCTCAGAATGTGACATTATTTGGGAATGGGATCTCTTCAGATATAATTAGATAAGATCGTACTGGAGTAAGATGGGTCCATAATCCAATACGCCTGGTGTCCTTATAAGAGAGAGATTTGGACATAGACACAGAGAGAACTCCATGGGAAGATGAAGGTATAGATTGTAGTTCTGCTGCCACAAGCCGGAAATACCTGGGGCTACCCAAAACTGGAAGAAGCAAAGAAGAATCCTCCCCTAGAGACTTTGGAGAGAGCATGGTCTTGCCAACACCTTGGTTTCAGACTTCTAGCCCACAGAACTGTAGAACAATACATTTCTGCTTCTATTAAGACACTTAGTTTGTAATCTTTTGTTACAGCAGCCATAGGAAATTCATACAGGAGTGTTTTCGATGAATTTAAGTTAAAAGGAGAAACTAGTGACCTTCTTCAAAACTCCATTGTGCATTGTCCAAGTATGGCTCCTGCTTTTCTCCTTGTTCCAGATGTTCACCCTGGAAAAGAAGGCACAAGAGAGTAGGTAAAATGACTGTATACCTCCTGGCACAACTGCTGCAGTATAGGCAAGTGCCTAATAATAGTGTATACCCTGAAGGAAAGATCTCCCTTCTCAAATGGTGAGGCATTTCCCTGGCTTAGGAAGAAAAAAGGGAGTCCCACATTTCATATATTTAGCAGTATCTGTGTTTCTAGATATTAATTACATATAATAGAAGGTAATCCCCTAATATTTGCTATGAAGCATTAATTACCCGACTATAGTGGTCTTCTATGATTCAAGAGGAATTAAACCTCATATCTAGTTAATACATTCAGCACACTAAACTGCAAAATAAATCACCATTAAAGAGACCAGATACAGAAGTATTTCAATAAAATACTTTATATCTCAAGAGGAAAGATTCATCAGTAAGCTAACACTTCTCAAGTGGACATTCACTGTTACAATATTTCAAGATACAACACTTGTTTTCTTGCCCTAAATGGTTCTGTATTCTCTTCACGCTCCACAGAGCAAATGTATGTCACTGGACAAGTATGGTCATACAAAACAGAGACTGTTTTCAGCTCTGTTATAGAATATTCTTTTCTATAGAGATCTAAGCCAGGCCTGGGTTAAGAATGTTTTTAGGGAGCAATATCATCTAAATAATGTTCTTAGTGTCAAAGACCTCTGGCTAAATATTACAAAGACCCCACATTCCATAGTATTATAAAAGAGGTCCACTTTCCCTAATCTCTACAGACACAAATATTCGAGGTCTTAAAACTGTATGTTTGGTTTTGATCATAAGAGGGCACCTTATAAATATTTAGGTAAAAGTTGGATTATTACTATTGGAAACATTATGTGATAATTTCTTTTGAGATCTGTGCAGTCATCCACAATCCTGACCCCCAATGTACATTGCCTGCTACGTTCTGTGCGCCTTGCCAAGAATTACAGGATAAATAGCCTGGGCCAGGAGTAGTTTCTGCCTTCAAGGAGTTACAGGTTGTTTGAGGATATAAGAAACAAACATAAATACCAAAACAGTACATTCAATTGGTGCCTGGATTCTACAGTCACTGATAATTCAGACATATGCAAGTTTGTTTGGAAAGCCAGTGAGCTAGATGAGCTGATTGCCTGAAGACAGACTGGTCTGAGGCTGAGAGTGACCTCTTGAGATTAACACCCTGACAATCTGAAATCTGAGAACGAGAGCTTTTTTTTTTTTTTTTTAATTTGGGACGCATAATTCTTCACTGTCTTATCAGTGTTTTAAAAAATATAAATATATATTTCATTGGTTTATAAAATTTGTCCTCAGTGGGAAGTTAAGTTCAAATGACCTCCCTTGCCATGAAGCAGAAGCCCTTGGATCCATAAAGTCATTCTGATTTAAGACCTGGTTAACAGTGTATTGCACATTAATGCAAAATTGGAACCATTTCAGGTCACCATAGTAAGTTTTCAAATCGAGTGGAACTGGGCTTGTAACATTTGTGGATCCAACAACAGCCGATATTGCACTATTAAGAGGTACGACAGAAAGAAGGTACATGGCTGTGCCTACCTTCAAGAGATGAGGAAGTACAGTCTTCTCATGTGCTGAAAGAAGGGTGTTTTATTGTTTGTATCTAGTTATACCAACATGTTGAGTTTGGGGGATTTGTTTCTATTGGCTGTTATTTCTAGAGCATCTTATCATGGGGGTTTGTTTACTTAAGTGTCAGATTATTTTTTGATAGTGCTATGGTGTCATTGTAGTTGAAAATTATTTCTAAGAAAAATCAAGGCCTAATGTAACTCTATCATTTTGAAAAGAAAATTTTCATTATTTTCGCTATGCACCTTGGGGCAGTACCAGACTGGAACCATCTTAGTAAAAATTAAAGCTTGAGGTTCCCCAGTTTATCCAGATGACACGCACCTGGGCTGCAAGTTTACATAAGGTCTGAATAATTTCTATTTCAGAGCCCTTGGCTCTGAGCGTATATAGCCCTTGGCTCCCAGCTTAGATTGGAGGAGGATGTAAACTGAGTCTCCATGTTGAGAGGTCCCTGGGATTTGTTTTATTCTTCCTGAATGACTGCCACAACCAGATCTTAGCCAGGTACCTGTTTCTTCTGATGAATAAATGTCCTCAGGCCAAAACCAGTTAGTGTAGTAGGCTTATATCTCTGGCATATTGTCTTTGTTTTTTTCTTTTTGGGCCCATAATTCTTTACTGTTTTTTCAGGGTTTTTAAAAATAATATATATTTCATTGGTCATAAGATTTGCCTTCGGTGGGAAGGTTAGTTCAAATTATTTCTTTTGCCGTGATGCAGAAGCCCTTAGATTAGGGTTTTTCATTCTTAGCACTGCTGACATTTTGGGCTGGATAATTCCTTGTTGGAGGCACGGTACTGTGCACTGCAGCCATTTAGCAAAATCTCCAGCTTCTACCAGCTACATGTCAGTAGCACCCACTCCCTCCCCCAACAGTCACCAAAATCAAGAGTCTCCAGACATTGCCAGATATCCCCTTGGGAGCAAAATTGTTCTTAGTTGAGAACTACCACCCTAGAGTATTGATATTTTAAAATAGATTTATGAAAGATTTTGTAGAATGTATTAAGAATAATTGTATTTTGGTTCATTTGCTTCAAATCTCAGCTTTGTGATATTGAGAAAGAAGGCCCTTAAAATCCAATGGGAAACTGCTGAAACAATGTAATAGAGTGGAAAGAACATTAACTTTAGAGCCAGACAGAATTGGATTCCAAACTTGCCTCAACTGCTTACTTTGACAGATTATTAATTGCATGGCCTCAGGCAAGTTACTTAACCTGTTCACCCTTACTTTCTACTTCTGCAAATTATGATTTGTCAAAGGGCTGTTTGTGAGTAATTTCTTTCTGATTTGGTTCAATTGTTCACTCAGAGCATGTAGAGCATGTAATGCTAACTCCTTTATTCTTTTTCAGATGCTTTCTCCAGTATAGACTCTTTCTCTGAAGGCTTTGTTGCTGGGTTGGAAAAAAAATTCCATTGAACTAAATACATTAGTCCACAGAATATTTTATTTAATTTGGATTCTTAAAGAGTCTTCAAGGTAAGATTCAGTTTCAATCTTACTTTAAAAGTATTTTATGGTTGGGAAAAAAGGCAGAAAAATTTTACAGAAAGCTAAAATAGTCCTTCAAAATTTTTTTAGTGTGTTCACATTATTGTATACAAATTGAAGAGATGGAAAATAGGAATATTTTTGCTGTTAGACAAGTAACAAACTCATAATTTTTTATTTTATAATATTGATTTTTCATATTAACTTGAATCAGAGAAGTCAATATTCTCTTAATAGTTCTAAAAAATATATTTATTGAGTCCCAGTTGCCAGACACCATGATGAGTTGTGATTTTTATTTTATTTTATCTTATTTTCATTTTTTAGTGAGATATCACAGTTGATTTTCACAAGAAACAACTGAGGTAAGTGCTATTTAGGAATCTCAAGTGTATAGAAGGTGTGTATCCACGGTCACCGTCCAGCTAAAAGTAAATAGCCCTAACTCTGATTGCCTCAGACCAACTTAAACACAACATCATGTTACCTCTGATGACCAAATGCAAGAGAAGAAATAAAGATTCAAGGGACAGCAGGGAATAGTGTCTGGTATGAGCTGAATGTTTGTCCCCTCCAAAGCTCATGTGGGAGATTGATCCCTTATGTGGCAGTGTTGAAAAGTGGGGGGCTTTAGGAAGTGATTGGCTCATCAGAGCCCTGCCCTTAGGAATGCATTAATACATTAATGGGTTAATGGTTTAATGGATTACCATGGGTATAGACTGGTGGCTTTATAAGGAGAGCATATGAAAACGCTCTGGCCATTTCCACCATGTGATACCCTATGTTGCTGTGAGGCTATACAGAGCCCCCACCAAGAAGGCCCCTACCAGAGGTGCCCTCTGGACCATGGACTTTCCAGCCTCCAAAACTGTAAGAAATAAATTTCATTTTCTTATAAATTATACAGTTTCAAGTATTCAGTTATAAGCAACAGAAAACAAAGTAATACAGTGCCCTATTGAAGGAACATGAACTTCATGAAATAAAATGAGAAGAAATCTTGAGAAAAGACAGAAGCTCAAGACATGAAAAATAGAAGACAGAAACAAACAATAGAAAAAGGCAGAGTGTAGGGCCAGAGGCATGGGATTATAGACAACTCATAACATTTATCAGATTAAAGGAAACATCTTTATTTTTAATTCAATGGAAACACCTACATCTGTTCAGTTTTGTGTGTTTAAATACAGTATTATAAACGATACCCTCCTGCCCACCAAGAGTTTACTTATGGGAAACGAACCTCCCTGTGACACAGAGACAAGCTTCTTCCATTTGAACATTTATGGAACCAGATAATTTAATTTTAAAGCTTCTGCTAAATGCAGGAATGCTCAATGGGCATTTTGTCTCAGTGAGAAGCACAGATTTTAGCTCATAGATTTTGGATAAAAAAGACCAAGACCTTTGAGACTCTGAAGTAGATTTTCCTGCCAGGGCAGAAGTAATGAATGCTGTTAACACAGAGACTCTACAGACTATGCTTTGGTAACAACTGCTTAGCAATATTTAACACTTCAGATTGTATCTGTCAAGTGAAGATTAAGTAGATCTTAAGCCATTTCAAAGCTCTGATCTCATTTCACCATCAGATCTGCTCTTCCTCTCATTTTATAGCATGCACTTTCTCCCAAGAATGGGAATAGAAGCCACAACAATGGGCAGGGGAAATTGTGAGCATTTGTGTAGTTAAGTATAATTTTTCCTTCTAGGTAGCTACATTTTTCTGAATTGCTTGGGTTTGCATATCCAGGTACTAGTCACAAACTGGTATTAGATGGAGCAGATGAAGTTAACCTTGGCTCAATGGACTTCTGATAGGGTCTTCATTTATAGTCTATGAATGGGTATAGCAGTTGTTCAAGAGAAGCCAGAAATGTATATTTTGATGTGAGTATCTCCTTCAAGTGAACTATTGACAACTGGTTTCAACATTTGCAAATACTACATACTTTGTGCAAGGTCATTCTGTGGTCTAAATAGATTTGGGGGCTGCCAGTTTACCACCTCTGAAAGCAAACAGAAATTCAGGTGGGATTGAGCTTGCCTGGGCATTCTGTCTAAATATTCTACAACGGAGAAAGGAAAGGTAAGAAGAGGTTTGGGTCAAACTGTCTTGGGAATACAGTGGCTGTGTGTCTTTGGGCTAGTCACTTTCTCATCCTCTATTTTGTTATCAGGCAAATGAGGTAATAGAACCTGTCTCAGTGTGCTGTTTTGAGAGTGAATAAAACAGTCCCTGTAGTCCACAGAATGATAAATGAGCATACACTCCATACCCATTTCCATTGTCCTAATGGCTTCTAGAGATGACTAGTTTATCCAGAGTGATCAAGTCTTACTTTGACATCTCAAATAATTTGGTGCCTATAGAAGAAGCTTTATGTAAAGATAAGACAGGAGTAGAAAGAAATATGGTGTGAGTATGAAGAGTTGGGGATAGTGAAGTACTGATTTCTGAATTAAGTCACCCCTGCCTGAATTCATTTTTGTGTTCATTTTCACATTTCCTGTTGGCCTCACTGATCCCAACTTTCTTAACCCTATTGCCTTACTACATGCCCTCGTTAGTGGCTTAGGGTCTGATGCCTGGCACTTCAGAGCTCCTATTGGCCACATTCTTTGCTCTCACAGAAGCCTCGAGCTCCTTCTCCCCAGGGTAGCACCCAATCCTCCATCCTCCTCTGCAGCTTTTGATTGCACAGGTTGCTAAGAAGGAGGGCACAGAAAAAGCATCCTCTAGACTCTGCTGCACTTGATGAAGCTGAGAAAAGCTAATGCCATCAGGAGAGGGTGACCCTCCTCTGGCTGGCCATGGCATGGATGATTTGAAGGTGAGTAGGGACTCCAGCCTTTTCTTTGTACTCAGTTTTCTGAGACATGAAGGAACATGATAGGAAAGCTGCTTTTTGAATCTCACTTGATCCGAAAGAACTGGGGCAGGCTTTTTTCCAAGCTAGGCCCCACCCTAGAAACAGTATACTTTAGGAGTGAAAAATGGAATAAAATGTGAATGATGCTTTATAAGTGAGCACATTGACTTGATAAGACCTCAACCCTTTAAGATAACATATTAGCAGGAATTGATTTGAATGTATATTTTAAGAGAAGAATGTATATATACATATACACACAAACACATTTTACTGCCAAATTATGCAATTCAGGCATAGAGTATCTAGGAAGTCCATACATTCCTTGGCAAAACAAAACAAAAAAACACCAAGTCATATCCAAAATATAGGTGCTGTGTGGAATCCAAATCCATTTCAGTAAGGTGAAAACAGATGGTGACTGAAAATCACTCAACTGTAGCTCTAATTAGTATCAAATTTCAATATGCTGCAAGGCAAGCAGATATGTTTATTTGCCACTTGAAAAACCAAGTTTTAAAGTACACTTGAAACTAAAATGACACTTAAATTTAAAATACAATTTTCTTTCTGTATTCTGTGGGTTCCATATCTACGGGTTCAACCTACCAAGGATTAAAAATATTCAGAAATAAATAAATAAATAAAAAATAAACAATACAACAATATGAAATAACACAAATAAAGATACATTATAACAACTGTTTCCATGGCATTTACATTGCATAGGTATTATAAGAAATATAGAGATGATTTAAAGTATAAAGGAAGATGTGCGTAGGTTACAAGCAAATACTATGCCATTTTATATAAGTGACTTGAGCCTCTGCGAATTTTGACACTAAAATTCAGGGGACCCTGAACTAATTCCCTGTGGATATGAAGAGACAACTGTATTTTTCAGTAAGTTGCCTTGATGTACTAAACCTAGTCATTGATTATATTTCTTGATTTTAATTCGTCATGTGCTAAACTTCTCCAGAACTTCCCTGAACTACCTATTTTAATTTTTCATTCATACTGTTATTTTTTAACATTTGTTTGGTCCTGTTAGACTATCAAGTGTTGATTGGCTCACAGAATTTCAAGTAAATTTCACTGTTAATTTTTGGTTTCCTGTATCTTGGCTCCAGAATGTTATCAGCAGAGGTTCCGTTAGCTACAATGTGCTGGATGTGGTGATGCTGTCAGGAACACTGCTTACTTGGAAAAAACCTTTCGGTGGCTCTCAGAGATCAAGTACCTGTTGTGATGTACAGGTGGAAGGCAATTCCTTCAGCAGTCATTTGAGATAAGCAATTTCCTGTAAATAAAACTCTTGCATTTAGAATTAATTAAGAAAACATTGAAAAGATGCCTTTATCATGTAATAAGAAAATTGACTTTAATTTCTTTGCATGCCTCTTATAATGACCTGTGAAGGGGTGTGGGAATGGTTTAATAATACATGTAATTTTGGAATTTGGAAACATAATATTTCCAACTACAAGACCCAAGAGATAGCAAAAAAGAGAGCACTTTTATTTCTATAAGCCGTCTGCATTTTCTGTACTTCAATAAGCCAAAATTTTAAGAAGTAAAGTCTGGTGTGAACACGAACTTTGTACATTTACGTTAAAATCTTAGCTGGTAACATAGGGCAGAAGACTCCATCTTCCTCCTCCCAAGCATATGCATGCTCCTCTCCCCACTCCTTTGGCACGTTTATCCCATAGTTTATAGTAGAGTTAAAATATTTCAAGCTAAGAAAACAAAGTCAAATTCAAGGTCTTCCTAGCACAACTTGGGGAAATGCCAAGCATAGCAGCATGCTGCTCTTGACAGGTACAACTCCATCAGTTTCTTAACTGAGAGAAAGATTAGCAGAATATGCTACAGGGAAACAGAGCAAACTCCTTGGTGAGTTATAATCACTGAATTATATTCCTTGGCACATTGTGCTTGTATCTTTTATAGAGCCACTAAAAAAAGATGACAGGACTGACAATGAAATGCAAATCTTAGCAAAAAGGCTTCTATCGTATCAACTACGAGAGAATAGGGGATTTGGGAGATTCACCCCAGATAAACACAACAACGAACTGTGCAATGTAAATAATGCTGCTTGACCTTCTCCTTTTGCAGCTAACAGACTGTGTAAGCTCTGCCAGCGGTCAAGACCTGTCCTTCAAGGATGTTTCCAATGTGCATTTTCATTATGCTGCTGTCAAACTGTAGCTCGTCCTGGAATGTGGGCTCATTATTTCTGGATTGGTTGTACAAGGTTTAAGTATGTGTGTCATCAGCAGGTAGAGGGTAAGAGCTTCTCCAGGGATATAACCTGAAACATTTATCAACCAAACCTCAACTTATCTCAGGTTTCTAAGTGAAAACTCACATTTAGGAAATCAGCATTGTTTTCCATTGCCATAGCTTCCTTAGACTTAACTCTGCTCAAGAAAGCAGAAAACTCTGAAAAATATCAGTTTTGTCCTAGTAGACTATTTACTTGTACTTAAAACAGGGGGAATATGCTTTAAAATTTTTTTCTGTTATTTCTTGTATTGCTTCTAGGCATCCAGGCAGCTTCTAGGCAACCATGCTGGGCAGATGGCAATCTAGTCTGCTAAAAAATATCTGCTGAGAAACACACTTCACAGCTGCTCATTTAGCTAATGTGGATTATTTGTAATGTCTTTTTTAATGGGTTAGGTATTATATTGCACAGACAGTGCCCAAACACAAGCCCATCATCATAATTATATATAATTATCAGGGGAAAAAACTTCTTAAAAGTAAATAATTATCTGTAGGAACTGTTTTAAAACAACCAAATGAACATATATCCATAAACATCTGAAGAGTGAGGTTTAAATATTTAGAATTATTATTATTAAAGTAATCTACAGAATCTGAGTTAATTCGAGGAGAAATTGTACACAACAAAAATGGAAGGCCCAAGGTGAGGAGAAACTGTAGGTGTCCTGCTCAAGGCATGGGGCTTGGCTGACGCACATATTCGTATCTGCATCATTTTGCTGATCACAGGTAAACTTGCAGCTGCTGGTTTAGGCCTATGCTCTCACAGTACTTGAGGCAATGTGTGCCAGAGGGTGTGTTAGTCCTGTTCAAGTGGCCTTAAAGACATTTATGGGTGGACTAAGAATTCCTGATTGCTTAGCCAAGTTTACTGGATTACTTCTAACAAAAGGAAATGAGAACAGTGGGATGGGTTTTAGCTAATGACAAGGCTTGTTAAACTGTCCCAGGTGACTCTTCAGTCTTTTCCTAGCTAAGGCTTGGATTCTCAGACATCTATAGCCAGATCCTTTTCTTTCACTCTTTAGCATCCTAAACCATTCAGTTAGACATATTTTCTATTCATCAAATCGCCATGCAAGTGTCCTGAACTATAAATAAGTCACCCGTATTAATCATTCCAACTGATGAATTTTTATTGCCCAAAATTATAAAAGCAGAGGGAAGACAGAAATATAAAACTACTTTTGCATAAGAGTCATTAATCCAGTCTTGTTGCATACATACAATTTGCATAGAAAAATAGGACCCGACTAAAAGTCTGTGATCCTAATTATGCTATAAATATGAAATTATGTTTCATCTTTAATTGGAAACCTTGTTTTGGAGATAGGTGAACCCCCTCAGATTCAATTCACCCATATGAGGTAGCTGAGGAATGTTGAAAAGAGATTTGGCTTAGGGGCCAAACAGATCTGGCTCGAAAAATGGTTTCTTGCACTAACTCACACTGTAACCTTGGCATGTCGCTTCATCGATTAGCCTCAGTTTCCTCACCGTAAATTAGTTTTTGTTTTTTCATTTTCCTCATGTAATAATGTTTAACTTGCAGAGCTGATGTTAGCATTAAAGAATAGCCAATGTAAATACCAAGGATACCATTAAGTCTCCAAGAGACAGTTGGTTGTGCTAGCTGAGAACACAGATTTTAGAGCAAAAAAGTCTAGATATGGATCCTGGACCTGCCACATGTTAGCTCTGTCCTTAGACAAGTTATTTAACCTCTCTGTGTATCAGTTTGCTGACCTGTAAAAGAGGAATAATAGTAATACCTAGAGTTGTTGTGAGGATTAAATGAGTCATTATGTGTAAATTGTTGAGAGCAGTATCTGGCACGCAGTAAGTAATGGTGCTTATTTAATAATGATAAATGCCTGTTATAAATAAGCATTACAAACTCCATTTCTTCTCTTTCATCCATTGATGACAGTAATGGCAATGTAGTTCTAGGCTCCTGCTTTGTCTCTGGTTACATTGGTTCACTTGCCTTGCAGAATCCCAACCCAGGAAGGACAAACTATCCTAGTAGCAGGAGTCACTAAGTCCTTTATCTTGAAAGTGCACATAGTATATTCTGGAGCACTCTGCACCATGAACCTGAGTAGGTCTGGACACCTTAAAAATCAACAAAAAGCAGAGGGAGCACAGTTGTGGTGTCAAAGAGGAGAGAACAAAGTTTCATTTAAAAATTATTTAAAAATCTCTCATTTTAATTTTTTGGCTATTGAAATTAATCTTTCTAACAAAGACTTTATCTGACATAAAATGTATATCTAAAACCATCTCTTCATTTATACAGCAAAAATGCATACAGGGGCATCTATTATGTACCAGGCATTATGCTAGTCTCTGGTGTATAGTTGGAAAAATGGTTCTCTCCCTGGTGGAGATGATAGTCCAGTAAGGGAAAGAAACACTGTAGAAGACAAGCAAAATATGATTCTGCATTTTTTATAAGTTCTATGAAACACATGAAGAAAGTGGAGATCTGTGAGATGTCAATGAATCCGAGACCTGAAAGATGAAAACCTTTCAATCATGCAAATAATAAGAGGGAGAGAATTCTAGGCAGAGAGCCCGCATAAAAACCCAGAGTGAGGATGTGGACATGTTGTGGGATTTGGACAGAATTGATCTGGCTGGGTCATGGTGGACTTGATGGGGAAGTCTGAAAGATTGGTAGTGGGAGATTGGGCAGGGTTTTGTGGACCATAAAAAGGTGAATTAATTTTATTAAAGATAAATGTGAAGCTGAGGAAGGATTTTAAAGAGTTGATTAACATGAGCTAATTCATGTTTTTAAAAAAATTTCCATGCTACTGAGAAAAGAATTGATTGGACTGGGCGGGATGGAAGTGGGAAGACTAGTCTCCCATCTGGGCAATGCAGTGGTCAGAGGGGGACATTGTGTCTGGGATAAGAGTGGTGGCAGGCAAGATGAAAAGAGGAGGGGCAATAGGAAATGTATTTTCCCCAGATTGCTGCAAGTCCTCAGGCAGATCTCACTCTGGCATCAATTTACTTCCTTAAGAAAGATCTCTCTGTCATATCCTGCCCAGAAAGGATGAGGGACCACGACCTCCTCCTTGCCAAAATCTTCACAATGCTGATCACAGTGTGATTACTTACAATCCTTAAGGGCAAGGACATTGTCTATTTTGTTCAGCACTATATCTCTGGGATCTAGCAGAGTACCTGGTGCCTAATTCTAACTCCGTACTTATATGTTGAATGAGAGAATGAAATGAGCGTTGTATAATCTTCTAGGAAAGAGAGAAAAAGTCCCAATTTCCAGAAAGATTATTAAAAATGAAAAGACTGGAGTGTAGGAAGCTCTCTGAATTTGTTGTTTAAACTTGTTGAAACAGAAATTCTACAAACATAAGGTCGATAAATCATCTGGAATCAATAGAGTTTATATTTATCCCTGAAGCACACACCCACTTCCCCTTTCTCGAGTGTAGTGAACAGGCCAAAACACAAATGGCTTCACTAGTGAAACATTCTTTGATTCTGCACCACTTGTGGGATGTTATTTAAATCTGCAAGATCAAAAAGTGGTATCTTTTTTTTTTTTTTTTTTTTGTCTTTTGTCTTTTTTCCGTGTCCGGCAACGGATCGCAACCCTCAGTGTTGCCCCCGTACCGGACCGGGGACCGGCAACGGGATTGCAAGCCTCGGTGCTGCACCCGCGCCTCACTCAGCCAGTGAGCGGGAGCCGGTCTGTATGTGGGATCCGAACCCTCGGACGGGAGCGCCGCTGCGCTTCCCAGGCGGCGCACTATCCAGTGCGCCACTGGGCCGGCCCAAAAAGTGGTATCTTGTTGAAAGCATTTAAGACTTCATTTCCTTCCCTGTGCAATTCCCTCATGCAATGGCATTGACCAACATTGTCCCGTTCTATCTGATACAAACACTGCCAGGCCAGGGAAATTGCAGACAGGTCTACTCCTCAAGACTTTGAGGAGGCATATTGGAGAAGAAATCCTCACAGCATAGCAGTGATAATGCTACTGCTCATGTTTTCAAATACAGGAGCGACATTTTTTTCTTTTTGCACCAGCTGTGCATCCTTGATTTAGGTTTTTGGTAACTGACTATAGGCTGTGAACTAGTCTCCTCTCCAATTAAGAGCAAGAAATCTTAAGGATTAGAAGTACATGTAGCTGCGGGCTGGCCTGGTGGCGCACTGGAGAGTGCGCCACTTGGAAGCGTGGCGGCGCTCCCACCGAGGGTTCGGATCCCATGTGGAGACCAGTTCCCGCTCACTGGTTGAGCGCGGTGTGGTCGCAACACTGAGGGTTGCGATCCCGTTACCGGTCAGTAAAAAAGACAAAAAAGGAAAAAAAAAAAAAAAGAGAGAAGTACATGTAGCTGAAAACTTCTTATCTATTAGTTAGAAAAAACAAATCAAGCCGACCATTGCCCAGGATTTACTGGGCTTCTGTATGCACTGTTTGCCCTCATTTGACTGGTTAATCCAAATAACTTATATGAGTGACTTATTTTCCACTGAGTTAACCAGTAGTTCAAACTAGGCAAAATGGCTTGTCATTTTCATATTACAAAAACAGAGATAATTTGTGAATTAAGGATCAATAATTAGTATGAAAAGATAGATCACTTGGATTGAAATAAGTGTTTTAAAAACATGCTTGGGAAGAAAATGTGTAAAGAGAATTCATGTCGTCTGCCCTTTCTGAAAAAATGAGGAATCCCAACCTGACAGCAGCATCCCACAGAGTGAAAAAGACATGGGCAATACTGGACACAGAAGCCCAAACTGGGGACAACACAACGTTCTTCAACAGGAGAGTAGATAAATATCACATGAAAGAGCATTATACAGCACAGAAAAAAAGGCACTGTAGTGGCATTATGTGACATGAGGGATGAGTCGTAGCAGTATGCTGTTAGACCGCTAAAAAGAGATGTAAGTTTTAAATATGCACTTTAGAAATCTGTGTCGATATATATCACAAAGGTACATAAAAAGGAAAGTAAGGGATTCAGGATGACAATTGCCTTAGGTCGAGTGGAGGCAGAGCTATAGGATAGGGCAGAGGAATCTCGAGATTAGATGTAGGTGACTGTTTCATTTTGGCATTTGATTTGCATAGTAGGGATTTGCAGGTTCTAATGCTAATTACGGTATTACAAAGGAAGAGAAAGGGGAAAGGGAGGCAGGAAGAGAGCCAGGGAGAAGATTCTTGCACATATCAATATTGGGAGTGGATCATCAAACATCCAATTAGTCAAATTTGATGCACCTAAGTAAAAAAGATAGAGAATGTACATAGCAACTGATAAAAAATGTCTTTTCTTGGAACACTAGACAAAGGTCTCTTTCTAGATTTATCTGGTGTGTGTTGGGTACCAGGGCCAGAAAACTTCCTGACCCACCTGTCTATTCTCCTGTGCATGCTATCAGAGTTGAAGGCACTGCTCTTTGGAAAATGTTTAAACAAGCAAACAACAAAACAAAAGAATCTTCAAACCAACTTCTGATGATAGATGAGTGATCCCCATTTTCTAATTCTCTCTTTTTCTCTAATTCCAAGTAGTTATCATCCATGTAGTCTTCTCTAAAGAGATCAGGCAAGTTTATGATCTTCAGCACGATTTTAGTCAGGAACTTTAACTGGATCTCTCTCTGTCATTCACAGCTGGCTTCATTTGTGTGGTTGAGTTCAAGCACATTTTTCTGTTCCTCCAGCTCCTATGCTCTATGCTTTCATGTGGCAGTTTCTTGGGCAAGAAGTTTTAAACTATCCTGAAGATGAGTGTTTCATTTAAACCGTGCATTATTTTCCTCTGAAGTCGTTCTACATTTTTCGGAGATGCTTTTAAGATCTTTTTTTTGCATCAGTCACTTGAGATTGGAGGGATTTTGATATCTGCTGAGTGGCTATATCTATTCTTGAAAGTGAGCCATCATTAGCAGCCCGTGGAGGGAAAGTTTAGGGGGCTCACTTGTTTGAGGAAGTCTTTTGTGTCCTTGAGTGAAAACCAGTTCAGATTTTTATTAAGTGCTCCCAAACACAGAGTTTGTAACTTTAGAGAACGGGCCTCCACCACAGGCAGCTTGAGAGCTTTATAGGTTTCTGTAATTAGTCTAATCTTCTCACTGACTTTGTGATATTCTTCACCATGGACAGAAAATCTTTTTTTTTTTTCCTTTTTGTCTTTTTCCGTGTCCGGCAACGGATCGCAACCCTCAGTGTCGCCCCCGTACCGGACCGGGACCGGCAAAGGGATCACAACCCTCGGCGTCGCTCCCGCACCTCGCTCAGCCAGTGAGCGGGAACCGGTCCATATGTGGGATCCGAACCCTTGGCGGGAGCGCCGCCGCACTTCCCAAGTGGCGCACTATAGCAGTGCGCCACCGGGCCGGCCCATGGACAGAAAATCTTTCAGCTAGCTTTTTCCCTCCTTAAAGTCCTTGGCTCTTTACTATAAAAACAACCAAAGCAGTTCATACCAGGATCTTCCAGGGAAACCCAAAGAGATCTGAGACTTGTCTCAAGCATCAGGACAACACCACAGTTGCCCCAGGACCAGTTGGGAAGACATTTCTGTGATAGACAGCAGACCCTCTGTGGCTCTGAAGAGCACCACAGCTCTGCCTCTGATTGTTGGCCACAACTGAGGGCACAGAACTCTGTGGACTGTTGTGTTTAATGCAAACAAGCACCCGGCAAGCAGGACAGACCATAGGTGAGCTGGGGGCGGGGAAGGCCAGCCAAGTTCTATAAAGCAGTGCTCTCTGATTTCTTTACTCACTGTGTAAGTAGAAAGTGATATTACTTATTCAGTGCCTTTGGGGACATGCCAAGGGCTGAGTGCAGCCAGTGACAAGCCTCGGCTTGGACCACTGTAGACCCCACCTGGTACTACACAAAATGTAGAGTATCAAAGCAGTGCCATGCCATTCCCCTTCTCTGCACATCAGCACATCAGGGCACAGTGGTGGGGCACACTACAGTAAAGGACTCATGTGCCCATGTCCCTGAGTGAGGGTCATTCTCTTGATTTAAAGTTTCCTTATGCAGCAGGGAAGCCTGATTCTACCCAAAAAGTTCACAGAGATCTCCCTCCCCTGCAGACTCCTGCTCTCCTTTGTATTTGGTCAATGCAGGCAGGCAGGGGCAGAGGACTGAAGGGTCTCCCCAGAGGTATAAACTAAAAGATCTATATTGTAATCATAAGAACACAGGTGGAATCAGTTGGAACTAGCAAGGTCTTAAAATGTCATAGATTTTCTGCAGAGAGAGTTTGTCCCTGTTCAATCCAAGTGTTCCTGGATGGAGGTGACTCTCGTCTGGGAGTGACTCAATGACCCAGGCTCCTTCCCTCATGTGACCCTACCATTTTCAGCACATGCCTCTCAAGTTCACCCCGGGGATGGTCTCTAATCCATGGGGTCATCTTCAGAAGCATGTCTCTGCACAGCGTTTCTTCTTTTGGATAAAAATGCCACCTTTAATTTCTTCAAACCACATCTTATTCTCCTAGTATCTCTCCGGTAGACTCAGGCTCAGAGCCTCCTTGCCCATCACCAAGACTCTGCCCTGAGCAACTGGTCCCCAGTACAACTCCCAAGATTCCCTGTCTGTCTGTCCTGAGTCAGAAAAAGGCCTCTGGGTGCCTGTGCGTAGGATTCAGCTCTCGGGCTGACAGCATTGGTAGTCGCAGGCCTGTGTTGGCTCCTGCTGCTGAAACAAAAGGTTGGTGGGTCAGGAAACCCTGGAAGCACAGCAATGCCAGGATGGTCCTCTTCCAGAACATTCCAGCAGCCAAACCTCAGGGCACCGTGGCACAGAGTCATGTTGCACATGAGAAGTTGCTGAGCACTGACAAGTAAAGGTGCCTGGACCAGCAGAGCTGATTGGAAGGGCTTTCAAGAACCCAAGGCCTTTTGCTCATTTAGGGAACAATTTAGCCCACTGTGTGGAGTTGATGACTGTGGGGGCTGGCAAGTCTGAAACTCATAGCATGGGTCGGCAGGCTGGAAATTCAGGTAAGAGTTGAAGTTGCAGTCTTGAGTCTGAAATCTGTAGGGCAGGCCATTTGGGTGGACACTCAGGCAGGATTTCTACAAGACAATCTTGAAGCAGAATTACTTGTTCCAATTTTTTCATGTATAACTTGACTTCAAATACACTGGAAAGAAGAAGGACTTTCAAAATTGAACCAAGAATACAAACTATAACAAAAAAGCATAGACAGAGTAAAGTGGAAAAAAAAGAAATGCCCTTTTTAGGGGTTGACAGAGATTTACAATTCAGAGACAAAACTCAGAACATAAATCAGAAATGTAAAAGGAAGAGACGAATCCTCCCACTTGACCTAACTCTGCAAGTACAGGTTAAGGATGGCCTTGCACTTCATCCCGGGGCCAGCACACAAAATGTCCCTACACAGCAGCACTCTCTCTGTTTTGCAAAGAGAGAGAAAATGATTAAGATTTTAAGTCCTTAGATTTTCCTCAGGCTTAAGAAATGAAGTTTGCCATCTCCCGTGATTTGGGGAGCAGCTGCTGTCCTGCAGCAGGTCTTATTTTAACTCTTTGAACCTGAGAGTAGGGATTTCCCAACACAATGTAATTGTGACAAAGCATTTGCTCTGACGCAGGGGCTGTTGACCTGGTTGGCGCCAAGGCCTACTTTGAGCAGATTTCCTGCAAGGAGCTGGGTCAAGGAAAAATTTTTACTGATGTGATTTATTTTATATTGCCACACTGCCTTCTTCCTTTTGTGGGAGTGCCGTTAACAAAATGCTCTTTAGCACTGTGCCTGAATGACATTCGCTGCCCCAATGTGAGAATATTCTGTTTCTTTGTATGGGACAAGTTTGCCTGTTAAGGATGTTGTGTTATTTCAGCAGTCTTCAAACGTGTAATAAATAAATCCCCATTGGGTTCGCACTTCCTCTCATTTCCTGAAGGAGGGGCCGATTGTTCTGGCTGCTCCCTGGGGATATTCCAGGCTCTCTCCAAATGACTGAAGTGCTGACCCCGTCATTCCCTTATGCACACCAGTCACATAGAGAACCCACAGAAGGTCATTTACAGAGTCAACATCAAGGCTGAGATTGTCTGCACTGAAATTTCTCTGATGACGCTAAAGAAATCACCAAATGGAGTTTCCACAGAAAATGGCAGAAGAGCTTAAAACCTGTTGAGGTGATCTTCTAGAAGAGTTGGCTTACACAGTGTCATCTGCACAATAAAAAGGCTTTGTTACTTCTGAAGAGAATGAGGACAATGTGACTTGCAAGACAGTGCAGATAGTTAGCTCTGCCTGACATAAGACTAGCAACTATCAATCAAGCCTTGCAAAGATAATAGATGATTCTGAAAAATGATTATTTCTCTTCGGTGCTAGGCATTGCAATTAGTGCTATGTTATGCACTGTATATTAAAAAGTAAGAAGCAAAGGGTGAAAGCTGTACTGCTGCCTACTCAAACTGATTGAGTAATTATACAAAAGAAAATTCCCCAAACGTGTAGGATGCTCAGAACTCAATTGCTTCCAGTCCTGAAATAAGGAACTATAATTTGATGGTCAATTTGATATTTGTTTCAATAATAATACATTGCTCATTTTGTAAATGAATCTCAAATTGTCAGTCCTATTAAATCACCAAACTTTCCTAACATTCTAATTTCAGGTATTTAATCATATAATTAAGAAGTGATCAGGTAAATCCAAAACAAAAATAAATATAAATGATCTTGAAAGTTCAGCCTATCTAAAATGGCAACATTGTTGGAATTATTATTAACATTAGTTTGTAAAACATTTATTTTCATAAGTGCTCCAAATCAATGTTCTCTTCTAAGTTTTTCTCTAGGGAGGGAAACAACAAAATGGCTAGAAAAAAAGCTCTACTGCTTTCTTGTCCAAAATTTTAGCTGATTTGAATGTTAAAGATTTAACATTTGGTGAATGCTATATTTTCTTCATTTACACTCCAAATCAAATGTATATATTTATCTTATTATTTTTTAATTTCTATTATTATATATAATTATTATATTTCTATTAATCAAATGTTATTTCTTATTTCTATTATTACTTCCATTTCTATTATCTTAATTATTCAAAGATATTCTAAAATGTTTAGAAAATGTAGATAAACTAAAAAAGCAAAAGGTGGTGAAATTCCAACCTATTATTGTCAAATTATAAATTTATTATTAAAATAAACCCTGGTCCATTTACATTGAATTCTACAAATATTCATTGCAGTACAGCCATAACAATTCCTTAGTCTATTAAGTATATTTGATGTGAGATTACTAAGGATAATCTGAATATAATAATTTATTTTGAATGCAGGCTTAGGGGTTAGATTGCTTGGGTCAGAATTTTGGTTTCTTCCCTCACAGCTATGTGACATCTGGCAAATTACTTAACTTTTCCATGTCCCAGCTTCTTCATATGATAAAGTGTGGATAATAGTGTATCTACTCCATAGAGTTATTGTGAAGATTATGTGAACTAACAATTGAAGGCACCTAGAGTAGTGTTTAGCTTATCTTAAGATTCAATAAATATTAGCTGTATTGATAGTGTTCCTAATAGTAATGTGCAAGAAGACACTTAGTTAAATACTTCAGTGGATATAGACAGGTTGATTCTTGCCTTCAAAGAGTTTATAGTGGTATAAGACAAGTGGATAAATAACAGTGATGTAAAGGTGAGAAGAAATTTCTGAAGTGCTTGATATTACATCAGGTTTAAAGAATCATTAGTTCAACACAGCACTCATTCATCCATTTAAATTTGGTAAAGTATTTGTTATAAGAAACTTTATTATAATTACTTATAATAAATTATTAAATATAATACAATATTTATTATATGTAGGCATTCTAAATAACCATATGCTAGTTAATTGCAATGAAATGTCTAATACTTAAAAATTACTGAGCCAGGATGTCCTCACATGGTGCCCTTTAATATCCATGATTGTCACATATTTTAAGGATTGCATTTTACAGACTTTAAAAAAAATCAATGTATTGTATTTGACTTTCGTGATGGTTTAGTTTTATGTCCAGTATCATGTAATTCAGCATGCCTTTCATTCTTAGTCTTTTTCCATATATTGATCAACTGATATTTTTGGAAACCTATATATTTATCACTCTTCTTATTTCTCAAAATGAGTAGGTATCTTTTTAACTCTAACAAAGTGAAAACCCACAAGAAAAAATGTTGAAAGTTTTGATTACATATGCAATAAAAACAACTTCTCTATGGCAAAAATAATTAATAATTAATTAAATTAAAAATAAAGCAAATGGGGAAAATATTTTCAATAAGAGTGAAAAAAGGGTCAGAATCTTAATTATATTTTTTAAAGGTTTTTCAAATCAATAAGAAAATGTTCAGAATGTACAAAGGGGGAAAGAACATAACAATATAATTGACAGTTTTAGATATATGAGTACAGTAGTCAGTAAATGTAAGCACTATGTTCAATTTCATTAGCAATAGAGAAGTGCCAGTTCATTTCTCATCTACCATATTTACAAATATTAACAGCAACTAGTGCTGGTGAAGGTGCGAGAAAATAGTCACTCTTAGCTGATGGGACCATAGATTAATACAACTCATTTGAAAACCATATTTCTTAGGAATTTCGGTATTAAAATAAATATCAATGTGTGTAAATATGTAGCTACAAGGAAGTTCTTTAGAGAATCTTATAGTAGAGAAAATGGGTTTGTTTAGTAAACAATGACATATTTAAGAAATGAAGTGATAGGTGAATATTTATTGGCATAGACGGATGCTCACATTGTTCACATTCCAGTTTTAGGACCAAAACACTCAATCCTCCAAGTGTTGCAGAAACAATTTTTGGCTGCTATGGCTCACAGCTCAGTTTCTCTCCAGGAATTGCCCTCAGCTGAAGGGAACTGCCTCACCCAAGATTACAAACTCTCCTGGGGCAGCCAGCATCCTTTGACTTATCAATACAGGCATGTAAAGGTCAGTTTATCAGTTTCCATTTTGGACTACTCTGTAGGACTATCCAACTCTGGAACTTTTCATGGGATTGTCTGAAACCATTTGCAAGACTATATTATGCTTTACCTTTTCCATGTGCCCAAACCTATTTCCTCTACTCCCTCACAGGTGTTCTCAAAAACCCAATTAACTTCCTACAGACAAATCTCCATCCCAGAGTCTGTTTCTCAGAAATCCAACCTAAGAGAGTTGGTGCCAAAAGTGGATTGAAGAGGAAGCCAGTGGTGTGCTGGTAAATGTTTAACAACTGGCTCTCTGGAGTAAAAAAAAAAATCCCTGATTTGTAGCATTTGGCAATTTCCATGGTGTAAATACTTCCACCTTGGAAGATTCCAAGCTAGTAGCTTAATCTCATTGAATGCAAGGCGGGGAAGAGATGAGCTCAGTCACTTCTCATGAGGTGGTATGAGCCAGTTCCAGCATACTAGAAGGAGCAAACTCTAAAATAAGATTTGGAACTTGATCAACTACTCACTTGTTGCAAACAGTGAGTACTCCCTCCAGGTATGAAGATCCCAAGACATGTTGTATCAATGCAATTAGGAAGACTTCCATCCCTGGTAAACTGTGATGAGTCATGGGTAGAAAGGAATGTATTAAGGTGTAAAGTAGTAAATATCACAGGTGCTTGGGAGATTGGAGCAAGTGGCAATTTTAAGGGCAAAGGAGTTGGATGGCTCCTATTGAGTGTCATGGATGGACTGGAGAAAGACAGTGAAAGGCTAAAGCATATTAATTACCGATAGAAATAGAAGTGTGATAGTCAGAGGATCTCCTTGGCTGCATATAAAGAGCCCCTCACTTCCTGCATTCTGAGAGCAGAAAAAGCACTTAATTATAAGTTCAAGTATTGCTTGACTGTTGCTTGGTGACTTTTTGGCTTCTCATGCCAAGAGAAAAGCAAGCATGGAGAAGCCCACCATCCTGGTCCTGTCTATCAGGAGGAGTTAAGGCTGTTTTTTTACCACGTGGGCAGAAAAGACTAGCTAGATACTATTTTCCTTATTTCATAGAAAGAAAATGAAATGCAGAATTATGTGAAGAATAAGGATGTTTGACCCATGTTCCAATATTTGGGTTTATTATTTTACTTCTGCTGAATCTAGGATGAAATCCAAATTTCCTGCCATGGCCTTAAAATACTACATGATTTGCCTTTTGTTAAGGTCTATAGTCTGAGCTCCTATTAATTCTTCTCCTTGTCCCCCAGGTTTCACTCACTATACCCATTTCTGCTCCTCACATGCCTCAGTTCTTTTCTGAAGTGACATCAGTCAGAGCCTGAACTCAAGTTGCAAAACCTAATCAAATCCTTATTTTCTTGTATCCTCCCAAGGTTAAAATGATTCACTTAAGCCCACACCAAATTCCTTCAATTGGGGGATGGGTTTGCACAGTGTTGGCCCAAATGTTGGGGTTTTAAAATAAAATTTGTATTTTTCTAAATTGAGGTAAAATATACATAACATGAAGTTTGCCATTTAAGTGTACACTGCAGTGGCATTAAATACATTCACGTTGTTTCGTGACCATCACCCACCACCATCCTTGTCTACAACATTTTCCATTTTTGTAAAACTGAAACTCTGTACCCATTAAATAAAAACTTCCCATCCCAGCTCCACCCCCAAGTCTATTTTCTGTCTCCATGAATTTGAATGCTCTAGGTACCTCATACAAGTGAAATTATACAGTATTTGTCCTTTTATGATTGTCTTATTCCACTTAGCATAATGTCTTCAGAGTTCATCCCCATGTTGCAGCATGTGTCAGAATTTCTTTCCTTTTTAAGGTTGAATAATCCATTGTATGTATATGTACTTGTTCTTAGCATTTTAAAAAAATCAGGTAAGCAAGACATTTGGGAACATGGACCTCACATTCCTGCAATTCTTCATAGCAATAATCATTTGAAAGTAAATAGTTATTATCCCTTTTGGATGAGGTATGAACTCTTCAGGTTGCTGCTCCCGGCCCACTTCAATCACTTCTTTGTGTTAGCAGCTGGTAATAATGTATAGAACCATTTTAATTAGGGAGGTCTAGCCATCTCTTCGTGTTTGCTTGTTTGAATTAGGGCTTTTGATAATCTCAACAGTTTGCCCATAGTAGTATTAATTCAAGTGAGATAAAGACTAAGACCTAACATTGAATTTAACAGCATGGGGTTTTTGGTGCCTTTGACAAATTTAATATTTGTTGGATTGGTTATAACAAAATCTTGACTGAGAATTCAAGAAAGAAAGGGAGGAGAGGTATTTGAGACAGACAACTATCAACCACTTTATTAAGAAGTCTTGCAACAACAGGAAGCAGAAAAACAGGGATGCTGGAGAAAAATGTGTTAAAATGTTCATTTTGGGCCGGCCTGGTGGCGCACTGGATAAGTGCGCCGCTTGGGAAGCGCGGCGGCGCTCCCGCCCGAGGGTTCGGATCCCACATACAGACCGGTTCCCGCTCACTGGCTGAGCGAGGCGCGGGAGCAACACCGAGGGTTGCAATCCCGTTGCCGGTCCCCGGTCCGGTACGGGGGCAACACTGAGGGTTGCGATCCATTGCCGGACACGGAAAAAGACAAAAGACAAACAAAAAAAAAATGTTCATTTTATTTAAGATGGGAGATACAATCACATGATTTCATAATGAGGGATTGATCCAGTTGAGAGAGAAAAATAGATCATGAAGAAGAGAATAGAATTGCTGGAGCAATGTCCTCTAGTAGGTAAGATTGGATAAACTCTAGAACACAAGTGGAGAGTTGGCCACAGCTAGGATCAGAAGGGCACCTGCTTAAAAAGAGCTGAGTTCAATATAAAGAAATAGAAGCCAGGAAATGTGTAACTATTGGGAGCAGGCTTGTGGAAGTGCCCTTCTGACTGCTTCCACATTCTCAGTGAAATAAGAAGCTGAAAGTAATAATTGGGGAGGAAATATTAGAGGTTTTAACAGGGAGGAGAAGGTATAAAATAATTTTCTAGAAGACTAAGAAGCTGTGTACAGATGTTGAGTAGGCAGACACTTGGGTTTAACCAGGGTTGGAATTTTTGCCAGTAGACCATGATGAGAGATGACAGTGATTATAATTAAGAACTATGAAATTTAAATTGGATCAAAGGGACATGATATTATGAGGTGATTAGTGGATAGTAACTCTCAACAGAGCTGAAAGATAGCTGTAATCAGAGGGAATGATCTGGAAAGCTTTCATAGAGTGGGATGAATACAATCGGGACCATAGAGGGATTGCAGATACTGATAATAACAAGGCCTGGAAAGTAGCCATTGGAGTGAGAGGATGAGATAGGGTGGAGTATGAGATCCTTCATTCATTTATTAACTACATATTTCTTGTAGAAAAGAAGATCAAGAAACTGACAGGACAGATGGGGTCTGAGTATAGTGCTGGAAAGAGTAAGAGTCATCCTGGAAATATAATCTTTGTTAACAGTTTGGTGGATGACTGCCATGTGGAGAGAAGTGCATGGAGTGTCTGGTGATATGTAACCTGAAGCTGGGGGACCTGAGGGAAATAGAGAAGAGAACCGTCTGAAGAGCAGGGTCCCTCTTGGTCTGGAGGCGCCAGAGATGTGGGAGAGAAAACAGTCACCTCTGAGAAGGCTGCTAAGGAAACTGTGCTCTTAGAAGAATGCCATGTTTTGGGTAGAGTAAACATTTGGAGATATGGAGGGTGTTTTGGATTACTGACTTTAAATTCTAAAGGGCGTAGTGGAAGAAGGGTTTTAGATGTGGAAGAATGCAAAGGGGTCAGAAAGGCAATGTGGATTAGAGTCTGGGGGATTACAGATGACCAGAGAATCCTTGAGTTCTTGTGGAGAGCACGTGTGAAATGAACGGCATAAGATGATTTCTCATAATTTTAGGGCTCATAGCGAGGTCTTGATTGTTGGATGGAAAAGAAAGTTCTTGTCAGAAGGGCATGGAGTTCTGGGGTGTCTTTGCTCTTGACAATGATGATTTGGAAGCCAGAGAATGACCTTTCAAATCCAGAGAAATGGAGTTCCTAAGATTCCTTAGACTCTGCTGATGTGACCTGGAACCAGCAGATGAACCAGCTACTATTACATGGGGCAGACAAGGTGGGGTTTGACATAAAGTCACAGCCTCAGTAATCAAAAATCAGGGTCAGGTGGGGCCCCTGAAGGTGACTTATTCCAGTCTAGGTTCTCTCCATCTTACTTATTCAAGTCTAGGGTCTCTCCATCTTACTTATTCCAGTCTAGGGTCTCTCCATCTTACTTATTCCAGTCTAGGGTCTCTCCATCTTACTGCTATATATATATATATATTTTTTTTCTGAATAACTCTCTGTTTTGGAGGTTTTCCTGTGAGTTGTAGAATCTTTAGCAGCAAGCATCTCTGGTATCTAAGCACTAGTTTCTAGTAGTATCCCCTCAGTTGTGACAGGAAATAATGTCTCCAGAGATCACCAAATGTTTTTTGGGGGGGAGGAAGGGGCAAAAATCACCTCAAGCTGAGAATCACTTATCTAAATATACTTAAGAAAAATGTAAGAAATCATGAGACCCCGCAGGATAGAACAATAAATTTTATTTGAGTATATCAGGAAAGGCTTCACACAGAAAGCAGTGATTGATGCTATTAAGGATTCCCTAAGCAATCAAAACATTTTGGGGAAAAATTCACAGTGAGCAATTATTTGAAAAATACTTGATATTGCTGTTTATTAAGCTAATTGAGTCATTAGATGGGACAGTTTCTGAATGAGTTGGTATATAAATTGAGGACCTTTATGTTTGTTTAGATTTGTAGGATGTCAACATTACCAAAAAACAATCAACACTACCTCTTTGTACCTACAATGAGAAAAACCTGCATCTTGCTTAAATAATCCCTTTTAGTGACCCTGAAATGTCAAACTACTGCAAGAAAAGGCACAAATCAATGAATATGAAAATGTCTTGAGTGGAATTTTTCTCACACTTAGATTTGTGACTGCAAACAGATGGTGAAAATACACCAGAATAAGTCTATTCATTGTTGAAACTATGTATTAAAAAGCATGTACAATCCTTACCAAATTGTACTTTTAGAAAATATTTGAGACTTTGTAATATTATCCCTTCTCATTTTCATTCTTAGTTTTCTCTTTAATGTGTCAGTGCATCTTTAGGTATAGTGTATTGCATACCATAATTGATGTTAAACTCAAAACAATGCTTATATGAAGTCAAAATTGAGATAATTAGAAACAACCACATGATTGATTGTTCTGCTATTTTTCATTTAGAATCTTGTCCTCGAGTAATTATAACACAAAATATGACTTTTAAGCAGATTATGCATTTCAAAACACTGTACAATGGACTGCTCTTCTCACTATTCACAACATTTTTATTCTTGGGATCAACTTTGTTTGCTTAGTAGTTTTCAACATCTAGTATCTTTAGGATGTACTAACTCCTAATTTAGAGAGAATTGCATGGATTAAAATTATTTTTTCTGGAATGCATGTAGGTACTAGGAGTAGTGATACGGTGAAGTTTTGGGACTTACCGCGAGTCTTAGTGCACTGCTCAGCATCTTTATTCCCTTAAGGAAAATCTCTAGATGGCTTTAACCTTGACAACTGTGTTAACACAGTCAGATGATAATGATAATCACAAACTGAACAAACTGTGGGAAAAGTCACTTAGTTCAAGCTGACATCGCAAAGGCATTCTTCGTATCGTATGGTTTTCTCCTTTCCCATAAGAGATGAGAGAGAATTATCATTTTGGAGTAGTCTGCCAACAGTGTTGTATTCTGTTCTTTAAATAAATTTTAGGTAATTGGAAATACACTAACATATGGGATTATTATATATGTTAACATGCCTTTAATCATAAGAATACTATTTAACAGTACTTTCTACATGAACGTTTCCAAAAGTAATTTCCCATGAAGATTCTCCAATAGTAGTTTGAATTTGAGGCTAATAGAGTGTTGTAGAGTCACTAATAAAGTGAATTTTTCCACTTATGCCTCTGAGACTGTACCATTTAAAAATTGCACCATAGGACTTCATTTCTGGGAAGGAATAGACGTACTTTTCCCTGTCTTCCTCTAATAACAACTAAAAATGACAGCCATTATATACAAAACAGACTGAAAGTGGAGAGAAGAAGGAAAACTGGCTAGGAAGTTCAGGATCCAAGGAGTAACACGGCAGTGTATTTCCTGGGTTATTTGTTTAGTCTCATTTATCCCAAACTTAGAGATGAAGAGGCCCACGACCCAGAACTGCCAATAAGTACAGACAAAAGGACGCTCAAAAAAAAAAAAAGGACAGACTAATGAGAAAGCTTTAAGACAGTAACTCCTCTACTCCAGTGAAACACCACAAAAATCATTGTGACCTCACTCTCACCCATGCCAATAAAGGCTGAGTGGATAGCCTAGACTGCTGTCCTCACCAACCCACCCACCAGGGTAGTATCAGAAAAACCTGGGGAGGGAGTTGAGACCCATCCCTACTGAGTGGTAATGAAGCACCCCTGCCCCAGGTAGAGGGAGACCTTGTGAGGATCCAGGACTTCCAACCCCATCTTTTAGCAATGAAGCACCTTTACCCTTCCTTGCTGGGTGATGTCAGTGGATACCTAGAGGAGGACTTTCACCACAACCTAGGGGCAATGAGACATCACTGCATGGTGTCAGTGGACCACTAATGGAGAGCAGGAAAGAAGAAATTCCTACCCCTCCCATCCAGGGTAGTATTAGGGGAGTACTAGAAGGAAGATAACCTCACCTATACTCAGGAGTACCAAGGAGCCCTCCCCCTTGGGTGTCAACAGGAGTCAAATGGGGGACCTGAATTTCCCCTGTACCCCTCAACAAGGGGGCATTGCCCATTTCTCCAGCTGAAGAGATGTCAAAGAATCCAACTAAAGTAGATGATTTAAACAAGATACACAGTCTCATAATATAATATCCAAAATGTTCAGGTTTTAAATAAAAATCATTTGTCTTACCAAGATACAGCAAACTTGTAATTTGAATTTTAAAAAAGGCAATCTATGAACACCAACACTGATGGCTGAGATGTTAGAATTATCTGATAAGGATTTTAAAGCAGATACTATAAAATCGTTTCAATGAGTAATTATAAACACACTTGAAATTTAAAAAAAGCTTCACCCTTCCCCCCCAAAAAAACTAGAAAGGATCAGCAAATAAATAGAAGATATGAAGAACAAATTGAAAATATTAGAACTTAATAATATAAAAAACAAAATAAAAAGTTTAGTATATGGTCTCAACAGCAGAATGGAAGAGACCAAAGAAAGAATCAGTCACCTGGAAGACAGAACAATAACAATTACCCAAACTGAAAGCCAGAGAAAATAAACTGGGAAAAAAAATGAACAGAGCCTAAGACAGCTGAAGGAAAATAACAGCATATCTAACATTTGTGTCATCGAAGTCATGAAAGGACAAGAGAAAGAGAGCAGGGGACTGAAAAAGTACTTAAAGAAATAATGGCTGAAAACATTTCAAATATATCAAAAGACATACATTATATTGGATGTAACTACTCTACCCAATTTCATGATATATTATATAGTTATAGTCATCACGACTGTGTGCTATTGGTAGAAGTAAAGACAGATCAATGGGACAAATTAGAGAACCCAGAAATAGACCCAAACAAATATGCTCAACTTATTTCTGACAAAGGTACAAAAGCAATTAATCGGAGGAAAATAGACTTTTAAACAAATGGTTCTGGAGCAATTGGACTTTCATTGGCAAAAAAATAAACCTCTGTCTAAACCTCACACTCTGTACAAAAGTTAGATCAACATGGATCTAAAACTTAAAAGTAAAACAGAACTATGAAACACTTAGAAAAAAAAGTAAGAGAAGTCTTTGAGACCTAGGGCTAGACAAAGAATTCTTAGCTTTGACACCAAAACTACAATTCAGAAAAGGAAAATTTGATAAATTGTAACTTATTGACATTGCACTTTGATGGAGTTTGGATGTATTGTTCCCACCACAACTCATATGGAAATCTGATCCCCAATGTGGCAGTGTCGGAAGCTGTTTGAGTCATGGAGGTGGATCCCTCATGAATGGATTAATGCTCTCGGGGGGCGGGGGGGGAAGTAATGAGTGAGTTCTCACTCTATTAGTTCCCACAAGAGCTGGTTGTTTAAAAGATGCTGGCATCTCCTCTCTCTCTCTCTCTTGCTTCCTCTCTCATCATGTGATCTGCTTGTACCTGCTGGCTGCTGCCACTTTCCACCATGAGTAGAAGCAGTCTGAGGCCCATGCCAGATGCTGGTATCCCAGAATCGTAAGCCAAATAAACCTCTGTTCTTTATGAGTTAGTTACCCAGTCTCAGGTATTTCTGTTATAGCCACATGAATGGACTAATACACACCATGATGGCCCAAGTGAAGAGGATTGAAACGTAAGCTGCAGACTTGGAGAAAATATTTACAAACCACATATCTGGCAAAGGACTGTACCTAGAATATTAAAAGGATTCCCAACACTCAACAGTAAAAGAACACAACAAACTAACTTATTAAAAAATGGGCAAAATGCATAAAGAGACTAATGATGAGATATAGACAGCAAATAAGCATGTGAAAGAATATTAATAATCATTTTTCATTAGGGAAATACAAATTAAAATAAACAATGAGATACCACTACACACCTATCTGAATGGTTTTGATTTTTAAAAATATTGTATGGAGGTTCCTCAAACAATTACAGATAGATCTACCATATGACCCAGCTATTCCAGTGCTGGGTATATACCCAGAGGATCGAAATCATCACATCAAAGGGATACCCATATACCCATGTTTACTGCAGCACTATTTACAACAGCCAAGAGTTGGAACCAGCCTAAATGCCCATCATTGCATGAGTGAATAAGGAAACTGTGGTATATGTACACAATGGAATACTACTCTGCTATAAAAAATAATGAAATACTTCCATTTGCAGCAACATGGATGGAATTAGAGAAAATCATACTAAGGGAAATAAGCCAGGCACAGAAAGAGAAATACCACATGTTCTCACTCATTTTGGGAAGCCTAAATATAAATAAATAAATATACAAACAAATAAATGAGGGGGAAGGGAAAGAAGACACAACAATTCCTTGAACTTGTTGAGACAAGCCAACAGATATGATGTTGATGGGGGGAGGGGGAGGGAGGGAGGAAAAGGAGGAATTGGTAAGTGGACATGAAAATCAACTACATTTTATATTTATAAATTAAAATTTTAAAAGAAATTGCTGGCAAGAATGCAGAGGAATTGGATCACTCATACATTGCTGGTGAGGATGGTAAAATGGTACAGCCACTCTGGAAAACAATTGGCCATTTCTTAAAAAATTATGTACAGTCCAGAATTGGACTCCAAGGTACTCACCCCAGATAAGTGAAAACATATGTCCTCAGCAAAACCCTGTACACCAAAATTCATTGCTGTTTTATTCATAATCATCCAAAACTGAAGACAACCCAGATGTCCTTCAGTAGGTAAGTGGTTAAACAAACTGCAGAATACATTAAAAGGAAATGAAATATTGATACACACAAAGCATGGATGAATCTACAGGAAATTAACACTAAATGAAAAAGCCAATCCCCAAAAGATTAAATACTGTATGGTTCCATTTATTAAATATACTTAAAATGACAAAATTATAGAAATGGAGAACAGGTTAGTGGTTCCAGGAGTTCTGGATGGAATTGGGGGAGGTGATGGCATGTGAGGGGGCGCTGAAGGGAGGTGGATGTGTCTACTAAAGGGCAACCTGAAAGATCCTTGTGAAGGAATGTTTTCTATCTTGATTGACTCAATGTCAACATTCTGGTTGTGATATTGTACTATAGTTTTAGGGGTAACTGGGTAAAGGGTACATAGGATCTCTTTGTATTATTTCTTACAGTTGCATGTGAATCTATAGTTATCTCAAAATTCAAAAAATTTTATAAAAAATCAAACCACATTTAATCATTGTAGTTGATCTTTGTCATATTTTCTGGCTGCCCAGCTCTGTTTCAGTACTTTTTGTTAATTAAGATAATTTCCCAACTTATGAATCCTGCCTCCCCAAATGGAAGACAGAAAACTTACTTTCTCAAACTTTTTAGATAAATTGCAGGCATTAGATATACCTGCATGAGACTAGTAGGCAAAAGACAACTTGAAAGGCTCATGCACAATCCATTTTGCTGGTGGGAATGAGGATGGAGATCAGGTTAGAGGCATTTGGATTTCAGGGATAGTATTGATTATGAAGTCAAGTTTCTGAAGCAAATGTAGCATTGGCACATGTGAAGGAGGCAGCGAAGGAGGGTACAACTTATTTGAGAGCAAACTCAATGTATCTGAAGTTTGGTGACAGTATGGCAGTTGTTTGCTCATATGGACATTCAGGGCCATCATAGTACTGAAAGCAGCTCTAGGAGTGGATTTCAAATCCCTCAAACAATTTTGTGAACTACTCGATCAATGGTGTGCTAGAGCAGGCTCAGGCCTCTTCAAGGAAGCAAAAGAGCCAATTGTACGTGTCTCTCCCCAACTTTGCATTCATGTATTTGGCAAATATAAAGAAAAAAAATTAATTTTTAAATTTATATTTTAACAATCTCCAAAACAAATTAAAGTAAAATCTTAACAGTCACAAAAGCGCTAATATTGGGTAAGAGCCACAAAAAATGAAACGGAACAAAATCATTTCTCCTACATTTGGCAAATCCATTGGCACTTAACAAAATCAATTTTCTCCTAAATCATCAGCATGTTTCCAAAGCTTATTTGAAGCCTTTCCTTAGAAAGCTGTCATGTAAAAAATTTGATTTTGTGGCTTCTCAAACTGTTATGGAATATCTGGCATGTTACAATACATTATTTTGTCAAGATTGAAGACAAGAAGTTTCTCGTGGATGCTGACAATGTATCAGCCTCACAGAGTCTTTCATTATCAGGCAGTTTTAATTTAATAACAGACAAAATGGTTATCTTACACTTGTATGAGGGTACTTCAAAAAGTTTGTGGAAAAATAGAATGAAAAGATGATGTGAATCTTTCTATGAACATTTTGAAGTACCCTTGTATGTCTATGAAGTTCATGTATTAATCAGTAACATTAGTAACATTAAGTATATTATAAAAGAAAATATTTGGGTTCTTAAATAAGATCTTTTTTTAATAGAATAAGAACATATTCTAGTAACAAAGAAACAGGAAGAAAAGAAAATTAATTAGTTAGATTTTTTTGGCAAAAGTTCCTCATTAAATTCATTCTCCATTTTTTTATCACTGACATTTTTGTCTTTACTTATGAAAATAAATTGTACAGGTGTATTATATACACTGCCCAAGCTTCTGGGAAGTTGAGAACTTAAAATTTTTTGCCATCTACTTTGCCCAAGTTAAATTGGATATTCACTTAAGGTCTAAAAAAACACAAATTAATGTGAGTTAATCTAAAATCTACTTACCTCACTTATTATATTTTCTCTTGCACCTTTAAAAATGGTATAAGAAAATTTCACTGAGCTAACACACTAAAATTTGTCCTTACAATTTTGTCAGTAAAAAACTCAAATCACACTTTTTTTTATTACTTTATTCCTAATGCTGGAAATTTATATGGGGTCATTTATTAGCACACACTTTCTCTGTTCTACACATTCACACACTTACCAAAGCTAGACCCCTTTCAAGTCCTATTTTCTTAGACATATAGATTTATATAGAAATATGCACAAAATACATGCTAAACATTCCCAAAATGCTACTCCCCTTTAACCTACTTAAATATTGAAAGCTTTCACGCTCTTGTACATTCATGGAATGTCCGTGTTATACAGCAGAGAAATCCATTTTTTAAGATTAACCCAGTATTAGGGAAAGGCTTATAACTTGGAAAAGATCTTAAAAGTGGTGTCTTCGTTTTAGATCTGTAGAATTTTTATTTAAATGAAAGACAGAAATTTGAACTGCTGCCTTGGCACACATGAAAGACATATTATTATCTCTTATTTTAAACCCACTGCCTGAGGCCACATGATATCCCAGAAAGGAAACAGAAAAGTATCAGGGATCCTGCTTTAGCTGTGCCTCTGTCACTTGTGTGACTGTTAGCCATTAAGTAAAACTTTGTGTTTCAAATTCCCTACCTGTTAAACTCATGATAATATATGCTCTGTTAATCTCCTACAGATTTAATAAATCAGTGTTGTTATATAGCTGACACTGTCCCGAGTACGTTACTTGCATGGAAGAATAAAATTATAGACTTGCTGTGTTTTATACTTCCAGCATTTCCATTTCCTTCTCTCCTTTCCCCGCCCACTTCTCAAATTTAGGGAGCAGTGGGGGCATGGTATTGTATACTTACTGCCCTCAGGGTAGAGTTCTTTCAGTAGTAATACAAGAAATTTGATGAACTTTTTTTGTTGTTGCTGTTGTTTTAAAATAGACTTTCAAACCTCAAGGCAGAGTCCATGTCATTGAGAAAAAGCTGATTTAAGTTTTAACATGTATCTGATAAAGAGCAATAACCAAGATTCTCCATTTAAACAAAAACAGAGAAGATATACGAGGGTACTTTAAAAAGTTTGTGAAAAAAAGAATTAAAAGGTAATACAAATCTTTCCATGAACTTTTTGAAGTACCCTTATAGTAATAGCTGGGCTTTTCCAAAACCCCAACCACCTAGATCATATTTAAGATTCCATGGCCTGAGAAAAGGAAGAAACATTGGAGAGAGTAAAAGAACACAGTGAGGGTTTCTATATAGAGAGCATGTATGCCCCTGGTCCCGTCTCCAGATTAGCCTTGGGAGGGATAAGCCTTTAGTTGAGAAAAATCCAAAACGGAGATGTGCACTCAGCCTCCTCAGGAAAGTGAGCCAGTAGGGCGTGGGGTTCTCCTGATGTGTGCCAGCCTGTTCCAGTACCAGAAGTGCAGAGATGGCAGCATAACTTGTTGAGGCAGAAAAATCTTGATAAAATTTGAGTCTCTGGAGTCTTGAATATTATCTCTGTGTTTCTCAGCATCCTTGCCCCCCTCACCCCCTGTAAAGGCTTGGGATGGCTGAAAATAGAACAGTAGATCTGAGTCAACTCAAAGAGAATATAATCGTATTGACAAACAGCCAGAGAGTACCAGAAAGCAGACATCTCAGCAGATGCCAGTGTGGTTGGATGACCATGTTTAAGGACCAGAAAGCACAGTAATTCACAGAGGTCAATATTGAACAGTTGTCAATATCCAGGAATAGGTGTTCTCTCCCAGTGCCAAGATGCCATGTCAAATCCTCATGGCTAAGCTGTTACTTCATTGAATTTAGTCTGAAATGACAGTTCTTCCATAGGTGACCAATATTTTTTTCTTTATGTACATATTGTCTCAAGACAGAGAGAAAATCACATTATAGAAAACATTACATTTTTTTTGCATAACCAAATAAATGGGATAAAATTACGCATACATTATTTTAACATCCATAAGAGTTATGTGAAGAAAGGATGATTATTGTTCCAATTTTCAAATGGGAAAATGTGGACTTTGTTTAAGAAACTTGCTTCAGATTACACAGATTATATATGGCAAACTGGGAATCAAAACTAAGTATTTCAGATTATGGAGATCTAATTTTTAAAAAGAAGTAATGAATGTGGTAAAAATTGCAAATAATGTACTACTATATAATATAAATTAATCTTACATATCTATTACAAAATTATATTTGTAATCTGTATATTAAAGAACATAATTAACAGAGAGAAAAGGCAACCTACAGGGTATTAGTTTGCTAGGGATACCATAACAAAATACCACAGACTGGGTGGCTTAACAACAGAAATTTAATAAACATCAGAAATTTATTTTCTACAATTCTGGAGGATAAAAGTCCAAGATCAAGGCATTGGCAGGTGTGGTTTCCTTTGAGGCCTCTCTCCTTGGCTTGCACATGGCTGCCTTCACATCATCTCTTCTCTATGTTTATGCAGGTCCGTGTCTTAATTTTCTCTTTTAAAAGGATATCAGTTATATTGGATTAAGGTTGACCCATATGACCTCATTTTACCTTAATTACTCCTTAAAGCCCCTATCTCCAAATATAGTCACATTCTGAGGTACTAGGGGTTAGGGCTTCAACATGGGAATTGGGGGAATGAGAGCACAATTCAGTTCATAATATATAGATTGGGAGGAAATATTTGCAAGTTATACATCTGGTAAGAAGTTAATATCTAGAATGCATAAAAATTCTACACTCAACAACAACAACAAATCTGCCTTAAAAAATGGGCAAAAGACTGGAACAGACCTTTCTCCAAAGAAGATTCAGAACAGGCCAAGAAGTATATGAAAAGACATGCTTCACTAAGACCAGCATCACTAAGCATTAGGGAAATGCAAATTAAAACCACAAGGAGATATCACTCACATCCTATTATGATGGCCACTATTTGAAAAAAGATAAAAAAGCAGAAAATAAGTGTTGGTGAGGATGCAGAAGAATTGGAACCCTTGCGCAATGTTGTTCGGAATGTAATACAGTGAAGCCACTGTAAATAACAGTGTGCAGGTTCCCCCCAAATTAAAAATAGAATAACCATGTGATCTAGCAGATCCACTTCCGAGTATATACCCACAATAATTAAAAGCAGGGTGTCAAAGAGATATTTGTACACCAATGTTCATAACAGCATTATTCACAATAGCCAGGAAGTGTAAGCAACCCAAGTGCCCATCAATAGTTAATGGATAAACGAAATGTGGAAAATATATATTACACAATGGAATTCAGCCTAAAAAAAAGAAAATACTGACCCATGCCACAACATAAATGAACCCTGGGGACATTATACTAAGTGAAATAAGCCTGTCATAAAAAGGCAAATATTTTATGATTCCACTTATCTAGTCAAATTTATATGATGTATCTTGAGTAGACAAATTTATAGTGACAGAAAGTGGAATGGAAGTTGCCAGGGGCAAGTGGGAGGAAGAAATAGGGAGTTACCATTTTATGGGTATAGAGTTTCAGTTTTACAAGATGAAAAGTTTCTGGAAATTGGCTGCACAATAATATGCATATAATAAACACTACTGAACTGTACACTTAAAAATGATTAAGATGATTAATTTTATGTAATGCATACTTTACAACAATTTAAAAAGAGATTTTAGAAGATTTGCTTAACATTTTACTCCAGTAGATAACATGGAAGATTATTTATTTTTTCTATATATACACAACAGATTAAATAAATACATAGAATCCACTATCTACAAATCTTGAGTTATAATGTATAACACATTAAGTCATATCTCATATTATCTTATTCCTTATTTATATCTGTAATTATAAATAAATATGTATGCATTTTTAAAAACAGATCCATTTTAACTACTTCGACATATTTTGTCCCATTTCTTCTACTTACGGAATGTCTTAAAATAAACATACAATCTTATTTCATAGCTACTCTTTCAGTACATATTTTTACATTTTTTAATATCTAAATATTCATGTAGCCTCATACATGTTACCACTTGTTTGCAAAATACATGTAAATTTCATCTTTAAAAAATGGGAACTAGTATATGGATGCTGGTCTTAATCAAGATAGGCTGGGCTTATGCAGCAATACCAAACCTCCCCCAAATCTCAGTAGCTTTAGACAATAAAATCCACTTTGATTCAGGTCAACAATCACACTCCTTTATTCTTTTGGCTCTTCCATCTCAACATGAGGCCTCAGTAGTTAATATTGAAGGGTGTATTCATTTGCTAGCACTGCTACTAAAAAATGTCACACACTGGGTGTCTTAAAACATCAGAAATGTATTTCTCATAGTTCTGGAAACTAGACATCTGGAATGAAGGTATTGGCAGAGCCCTGCTCTCCCAAGGCTCTAGGGAAGAGTCTGTTCTATGCTTTTCTCTTAGCTTCTAGTGTCATGGGTGGTGTGGTCCTTGGCATTCCTTGGTTTGCAGGTGCATAACTCCAGTCTCAGCCTCTATGACACATACTGTTTGATAGAGGTTCTCCACATCATCTTTACATGACACCAGTCACAATGGATTAAGGGCCCACCCTACTCTAGTATGACCTCATCTTAGCTTAACATTACATCTGCAACAACCCTCTTTCCAAATTAAATTACATTCTGACATAATGGGGGTTGGGACTTCAACAAATCTTTGTGGGGTATAAAATCCAACTTAAAACAAAGGAGAAGAGAGTTGGGGAGAATCACACAGTGGCCCCTCAGTGGTTTGGTCAAAAGTGACACACGTTGCTTCTGCTCACAAACCATTGGCCAGAACCACTCACATGGCCCCACCCAGACAAAAGTGGTGGAGAAGCATCATCTTCCCATGTGTCCAGAAGGAGTAAAAGACCAGATGTCAAAAACTCTGGAAGTCTTTACTATGAATTGTTATATAAAGGAAAACTTGAATGGATATAACATTCTTCATCTTTTAAACATTTTTAGTAATCTTAACAGTGGTATTTTCTAATGAAACTGGTCTGATAAGTATAGAGCCTAATTATTTGCATTTGTATTATGTGATTGACCTTCTGGGAAATGTCATCTGCCTCTCTTAATATGGTTTTAAAGCATACTTGCCATTCCTTAGATCAACTTTTCACAAAAGGTGACATTTAAATCTCTTGTCTTTGAATATGGAGATGCCTTTGTGACTTGCTTCTAACAATTAGAATGTTGCAGAGGTAATTCCAGTCCAAGGCTCAGTTAGAAAAAAGGGTATAGTTTCCATGCAGCTCTTTCTCTGAGGACACAGCCCTGGAAGCCCTAGGCAGGCATATGAGAAGCCAGCCGTGCTCTCCTGAAGGCACCAAGCTGGAAAGATCATATGCAAAGGCCACAGAAAAACAGAGAGAGATACTGTGGAGCCCCACCCATGCTAGAAACTAACTATTTTAGTTTTCCAAAAATCAGCCTCCCAAATGTGTGAGAACCTTCCCAGACAAGTGAGAACCTTCATATGATTGTATCCACTGACCTTCAAGTCCTCCAGTTACTGCTGAGACATCATGTAGTTGTGCTGTGCTCAGCCTGAATTCCTGACCCACAGAATCTGTGGGCAGAATAAACAATTGTGCCATTAAGTGCCATGTAAATGGCAATTTTTATATTTCCATAGGTAATAGACACTGTACTATTTGTATTTCTCTGTCAGTACCAACATCTCTGAGAAACAGGAAAGTGCAGAAGTGGATGCTTCTTTGTCTTTCCCAGGTGTCAGGTGGAGTGGTAGGTTCTGTGAAGGGCTGAAGGCAAGAGGCTTGCTTCCTTGTATTGCTTACAGATATTTGAAAAGTATGTGGAAATTAAATCTGTTATTTTTACAATTCCCCCCTGAAGATATTCCTACCCTTCTTTTTTATAAAACAGCCTTTATTAATAAGAAATTGTACATATTAATAAATCTACCTCTTCAATATTAAAAATTAATCACATCCTGCCATATTCTGATTTCAGAAGAAATATATAATTGTTGCTCACCCACAGTAAAGCAAAATACACATTATATTCATATTTCCTAAAGGCTAACTTCTGGATAAAAATTTCAGTTGAGAAAAGAACTAAATCTATCCAAAACTATGAAGAATTCTGAATAAATCTATGTTGTATAAAACAATTTCCTTATGCCGTACCTAATATTAAAAAAAAAGAAAACTAACTAAATTGTATTACATATAAGAATAGATTGTTCTGATTATACTGAAGATCCATTTTATAACTTCCACAGGAACTGAGAAAACTATTAAAACATTTTACTCAGTTTCAGCATTTAAATTGTATTAATTTCTATATCACAACATATGTGGCTATTTTTCTTAAATTATTTGTATTTTACATTATCTAGCAATGTTGATGTGGAAACATAAAGAAGGTAAAAAGTGTGAACTGAGGTCTATAGACCTATCATAATAATTGAGTTATGATTTTTTGAATCAATCTATATTCTTCACCCCACCCCCCAATATGATAGGTTTTGTGTGATTGAAATAGAAGAATATTAGGGTCAGAGAGTGGAAAAGGAGTTTGGTTGAGGAAATTGGTAAATGAAAGCAGAATAATAAAGAAAAGAGAAGAAAATTGGTGTTCTTTATTCATAGCCAACATAACTACTATCTGTGAACATGTTCATTCCCAGTTTCAATTATGATATATCCTGAGGCCATCCTGGCAAACAACCACTTAGTTAGTTACCAGTATGATTCCCTTGTAATGGAAAAGTTATTTTTATTCCCCAGTGAGCTAGAAATCATACAATTCTATCATGCAAAAAGGCCTTAAAGTAATTTGATTGTATGTGTGCATTATTGTTGCTCTACAAGAAGCTGTGACAAGGACATACTAGAGGCCATGGACTAGTTCTTGCTTTTTATGTATTCATTTAAAAATCAGAATTAGGAGCTGCAGTAGCTGCTGAGGTGAGCAGAGACCCAAGTGTCAATGGGGCTTAGTCTTAAGTCCCAGAGGGAAGCACCCATAGGCCCAGCAGGCAAAGAGGTGAGCTGAGACCCACGTGGTACTGGGGACTCAGTCTATGGCCACAGATTCTGGAATAGGAGCCAAGGTGGTGTAATATAGCCACTGTCACACTTACTGTTGCTACAAGGACAGTTCACCACTGTGGTAGCAGCCAGGGCCACTCTACAGGAATCCTGCTGTTCACTAGACTACACTGATATAAGAAGAGTCACTAGTAGAACCTACAAATAGAGAAAGAAATCTTTATCCTCATAGCCAGCCCCAGAGTAATAGAAGAATCAAGTCCTCAACCAGATGACCAAACATCAATGAAAAAATACTAGAACCACAAACAAACATGAAGATATGACACTACCGAAGGAATACAGTAATGCTCAAATTTCAGACCCCATAGAACAGGGAATCCTTGAAATGTCTGAAAAGGAATTCCAAGCAATGATCTTAAGAAAGCTTAAAGAAATAAAAGAAGACTAAATTAGAGAGCAAAAGGAAACAAGAAAAAATATCCAAAATATGAAGGAGGAAATTTACAAAGACATTAATACTTTTAAAAAGAATGTAGCAGAACTCCTAGAAATGAGTCACTCAATTAAATAAAAAACACAACAGAGAGCTTGAGCAGCAGGCTAGAGCAAGCAGAAGAAAGAATTTCAGATATCAAAGATGGTCTTTTCAAAATAACCCAGGCAGACAAAAAATAAGAAAAAGAATTAAAAATAATGAAGAAAATCTAAGAGAGATAGCAGACAACCTCAAATGCTCTAGCATCCAAATTGTGGGTATTCTGGAAGGTGAGGAGAAAGGAAAAGGTATTGAAAACCTATTCAAGGAAATAATAACAGAAAACTTCCCAAGTGTAGGAAGAGATAAAGACCTTCAGATCCAGGAAGATCAAAGGTCCCCAGACAGATTCAATCCAAAAAGATCCTCTCCAAGACACATTACAGTCAAATTTGCAAAGCTCAAAGACAAAGATAGAATTCTAAAAGCAGCAAGAGAAAAGCATCAAGTCACATAAAGGAGCCCCCATCAGACTAGTAGCAGACTTCTCAACTGAGACCCTACAGGCCAGAAGAAAGTGGAATGATATATTCAAAACACTAAAAAACATTTGCCAGCCAAGATTTCTTTACCCAGCAAGGCTCTCTTTCAGAAATAAGGAAGAAATAATGTATTTCTCAGACAAACAAAAATTGTGGGAGTTTACCACCATGCTACCAGCCCTGCAATAAATTCTCAAGAGAGTCTTTCCTCTGGAATCTGAAAAATGATGATCACTCTCATGAATAAACATGAAAGAGCAAAAACTACCATTAAAAGAAGAATGCCAGTGAGAAAGAGAAAGAAGTTAACCATGCCACCTCAAGTTTCCAGCTAATATTGAAAAAGAGAAATAAAATGGGAAGTAATGATAAAAAGATATTTAAATCATCTAAACAAAAAACAATAAAATGACAGGAATTAAACAATACCTGTCAATAACTACTCTAAATGTGAATGGATTAAACTCTCCATTCAAAAGACACAGACTGATTGATTAGATTAAAAGCTAGATCCAAATATATGCTGTCTTCAAGAGACCCACCTCACTTATAGAAACATACACAGACAAAGTAAAGGAATGGAAATCAACACACAGACAAAGTAAAGGAATGGAAAAAGATATACCATGCAAATGGAAACCAAAATGAGCAGGAGTAGCTATTCTTATAAGAGAAAAAATCAACTTTAAGCCAAAAAAGCATAAAAAGAGACAAAGAAGGCCACTATCTAATGATAGAAGGATCTATCCAGCTAGAGGACATAACAATCATAAATATATATTCACCAAATACTGGACCACCCAGATATATAAAGCAAACACTCTTAGACTTAAAGAAAGAAATAGGCCCCAATACATTAACAGTGGGTGACCTGAATACCCCTCTCTCAGTAGTGGACAGATCTTCCAGGCAGCAAATCAACAAAGAGACACAGGATTTAATCTATACCTTAGAACAACTGGATGTGGCAGATATATACAGAACATTTTACCCAACAACTAAAGAATATACTTTCTTCTCATCAGCACTTGGAACATTCTCCAGGATAGACCACATATTAGGTCATGAATCTAGTCTCAGCAAATTTTAAAAAGTATCTTTTCAGACCACAGTACTAAAACTGGAAATTAATAACAGGCAAAACTCTGGAAACTATCTAAATACATAGCAATTAAACAATAGGCTCCTGAACGACCTATGGGTCCAAGAAGAAATTAAACAGGAAACCAAAAAATTTCTTGAAACTAATGAAAATAAAGACACATTATACCAAATCTTATGGGATACGGCAAAAGCAGTACTAAGAGGAAATTTATAACAATAAATACTTACATCAAAAGAATGGAAAGACTTCAAATAAATGACCTAATGCTACACCTCAAAGAAAAACAAAAACAATCCAATCCTAAAGGTAGCAGACAGAAAGAAATAATTAAGATCACAGCAGAACTAAATGAAATAAAGACCCAAAAATCAATAGAAAAGATCAATGAAACAGAACGTTGTTTTTTTGAGAAGATAACTAAAATAGACAAACCATTAACTAGGTTAGCAAAAAAAGAAGAGAGAAGACCCAAATAACAAAAATCAGAAATCAGAAGGGAGACATTAAAACCGATACCACAGAAATCTGAAGAATTTTTAGAGACTATTATGAACAACTGTATGACAACAAATATGAAAACCTGGAAGATACATATAAGTTTCTGGACACATACAAATTACCCAGACTGAATCAAGAAGAGATAGAAAACCTTAACAGACCAATAACAAGCAACAAGATTGATTCAGTAATCAGCAATCTTCCAAAACAGAAAAGCCCAGGTCCAGATGGCTTTACAGCTGAATTCTATCAAACATTTAAAGAGGAATTAATGCCAATTCTCCTTAAACTATTAAAAAAATTGAAACAGAAGCCACTCTCCCAAACTCATTCTACGAGGCCAACATAACTCTGATACCAAAACCAGATAAAGACACAACAAAAAAAGAAAATTACAGGCCAATGTCCTTGATGACCACAGATGTAAAAATCCTCAACAAAATATTGGCAATCAGAATACAGCAACACATTAAAAAGATTACACACCATGATGAAGTGGGATTCATCCCAGGGATGCAAGGAGGGATCAACTTACAAAAGTAAATAACTGTGATACACCACATCAACAAACTCAAGGACAAAAACCATACAATTATCTCAACATTTGCTGAAGAAGCATTTGACAAAATTCAACATCCCTTCATGATAAAGACTCTCAAAAAATTAGGTATAGAGGGAAAGTATGTAAACACAATAAAAGCCATCTATGACAAGCCCATTGCCAGTATCATTCTGAATGGGGAAAAACTGAAGGATTTTCCCTTAAGAACAGGAACAAGATAAGGATGCCCACTCTCACCACTTCTATTTAACATAGTACTGGAGGTACTAGCCAGAGCAATCAGGCAAGAGAAAGAAATAAAGGGCATCTAGATTGAAAAAGATGAAGTCAAACTGTACCTATTTGCAGATGACGTGATACTATATATAGAAAAACCTAAAGGCTCTATCAAAAATTCCTAGAGCTGGTTAATAATTTCAGTAATGTTGTAGGATACAAAACAAATGCCCTCAAGTCAGTTTCATTTATATTCTCCAATAATGAGCTAACAAAAAGAAATCAAGAAAGTAAGCCCATTTACAACAGTCACAAAAAACCACAAAACAAAACAAAACCTAGGAATCAATTAAACTAAGGAGGTGAAAGATCTGTACAATGAGAACTACAAACCACTACTGAAAGAAATTAAAGAAGACACAAAAAGATGGAAAGACATTCTGTGCTCTTGGGTTGGAAGAATTAATATTGTGAAAATGTCTATACTACTTAAAGGTATCTACAGATTCGATGCAATCCTCATAAAAATACCAATGACATTCATTGCAGAAATGGAAAAAATGATCTCAACATTCATATGGAACAACAAAAGACCCCAAATAGCCAAATAACCAAAGCAATACTAAACAAAAAAAATAAAGCCAGAGGTATAATACTACCTTACTTCAAATTATAATACAAAGCTATAGTAACCAAAACAGCATGGTACTGACATAAAAATAGACAGATCAGTGGAGCAGAATAGAGAACCCAGAAATCACCCCTCAGGCTTACAGCCATCTGATATTTGACAAAGGGAACAAAAACATATGTTGTTTAAAAAACTGCCTCTTCAATAAGTGGTGCTGGGAAAATTGGATAGCCATATGCAAAAGAATGAAACTCTCTTCATAGGTATGAATCTCTCACCATATACTAAAATCAACTTAAAATGGATTAAAGACTTAAGTATAAGACCTGAAACTATAAAATTACTAAGGGAAAATATAGGTGAAACACTTCAGGAACTAGGTCTGGGCACAAACTTTATGAACATGAGCCTGAAAGCACAGGCTACAAAAGAAAAAATAAACAAATGGGACTATATGAAACTCCAAAGCTTCTGCACAGCAAAAAAAACAATCAACCAAGTGAAACATCAACCTACAGAGTGGGAGAAAATTTTTGCTAACTATGCATCTAACAAGGGATAAATATCCATAATATACATGAAACTCAAGCAATTACACAGTAAAAAAACAAATAACCCAAATAAAAAATGGGCAAAATTGTTGAATAGACATTTTTCAAAGGAAGGCATGCAAATGGCCAACAGGTATGTGAAAAAATGCTCGACATGACTAGTCATCAGGGAAAGGCAAATTAAAACCACATTGAGATATTACTTCACCCCAGTTAGACTGGCTATAATTAAAAAGATGGTGAATAACAAATGCTGATGAGGGTGTGGTGAGAAGGGAATGCTCTTACACTGTTGGTGGGACTGTAAATTAATACAATCACTATGGAAAACTGTACAGAGGTTTTTCAAACAACTACAGATTAATCTTCCACAGGATCCAGCAATCCTACCTCTAGGTATACATCTAAAGGAATGGAAATCATCACGGTGAAGGGAAACCTGCACTCCCATGTTCATTGCAGCTCTGTTTACAACAGCCAAGATATGGAACCAATGTAAATTTCCATTGATGGGTGATTAGATAAGGAAAATGTGGTATATATACATCATGAAATACTACTCTGCCATAGAAAAGAATGAAATTCTCCCATTTGCAACAACATGGATGAGCTTGGAGAAACTCATGTTGAGTGAAATAAACAAACAACAGAGGGATAAATACCACATGTACTCACTAATAAGTGGGAGCTAAGAGAGAAAGAAGGAAGGAAAGAAAGACCATAATGGTGTGTTGGACTTGCAGAGGGAGAGAACATACCTTGGGATACAAAGTGAAGTGGGGGAAAGGGGGATAGGCAGGGAAGTCATGGATAATTGGGTGGGGGACATGGGGTATAATCACAATTTGTGGTAATGGGCATGCTGCCAGTATGGATCTGGCCATCACATCTTGGGCACGAGTGGTGACAATCAGCTTTGTATCTCATGAATATTCATAACCATTAAAAAAGTACTATGGAAAAAAATCTGATTCATTATAATAACTATTTTACTGTCTTTATGTATCTCATGTCATCACATTTTAAACCTCAAATATACACAATAAAATTTATTTTAAAAAATAAAAAAATAAAAATAAAAATCAGAGACAGGTTTTTAAACTGTGAGTCAGGGACCATGAATCCACAGATGTAGCTTCATGCTCAAAGGATTCCCAGGCTCTTCCTGAAGAGGGGCCTGCTCATTCATTACTCATGTTTGAGATACACTTGTGGGTACTTATGTGAAGATTTTCCCACATTAGTCAAAATTATGCCTCGGATGTCTTGCTTCCCTCCCACCCCCTCTTTGGCATATGGACCCTTTTAAAGATATTATCAAAATTTGTTTTAGAGATACTTATATCTCTCTGGGATCATCTTCCTTTTTAGAGTCTTTTCTGGTTTAACTTATTTTAACAAATGTATATTTAAGTATTTATTTTTATGACTATATAAATATATGCTATTAAATACATTATTTGGTCATGTGGCATGTTTACTCATTTGTTTTTCTTATATGAAAGAAAATGTTATATACAATTGAACAAAAATGTCATTTAACACTAGCAAAATTTGTTTTATTCTGATAGTTGTAAGTAGATAAAAGTTGCAAAAGCACAATATATTACTGATCATACATTGCTCTAAATCACATTGTGATTTAATTTATTTTAGCAAATATGAGTACACAAAGGTTAGTTATGCATAGCTTCAGAGAACTAATCATGGAATGAGGTATGAAAAAATGTAATATTTATAGGCATGTCTATAATGCAGTAGTTAATATAGCTTATGAGATACTATGTAAAGTATGATACCGTGTTAAAGTACATACCAAATTTAAAAGCCTGCAAAAATATTACACCAAAATATTAACAGCTATTATCTCTTGAAGATAGAATTAAAGTTTAACTTAAAATTTTAAACCTATGTTTATTTTCTGAATGTTTTATAATGAAGTGATTTTCCCTTTACAATCTAGAATGAAATGAAAGTAGTTTTTGAGGAAAATGTGGAATAAGATATCAATACATTGAGAAGAAATGGGATAGATTATCACAAAAGGGAAATGGCAGCAGGAAAGTATAGTGTTGGGAAAAGAGAAGGGATACTCAGGAAAAGTGGAGAATTCAGTCCAGAATTACCAAAAACAGAAGTGGAAAATCCTACTGGGATTTTTGTGATGTGCTTTGAAGGCTAAATGGAGGATTCTGCTTATCATCTGGAAGGTAACATTATAAATGTTTAAGTGGGTAATATAATCAGAGTAGTATTTTAGGAAGATTACCGTATTCACGGTGCTTGCTTTGAAATATGGTGAAAAATGGGGGAGAGGAGAATTGATAAAATAATGCACAGTTATTTGTTCCTTACTTATAAGAATAAAAGACATTTGATGATGTACACAAACTGACCTGAAAGTAAAGCCAGCTTTAGTGAGGGTAAAGAAGAAAAATCATATAATAAGTCTAGCTGTACCATTCTCTACCTGAACAGAAGACCACATGTGTCTCTGTAGATACTGTAGAGATAACCCTAGTTACAAAGGAGTGAGTTTCTAACTAGTTCGTCTTCTTTATATAAAGTCTTCACTATGTAAACTAGTTTTAAGAACCAGTAAAACTCCCATATTAACTTCTTAATTAACACAGGATTTTTTGAGACTGGCACTTTGAATTACTAGTGATTTGGCAATTGAAATATAGTTTTCAGCCCAACAGAAGTGTTATGTCGCTTGAGTTTCTTACTGGAAATACACTGGTCAACTCAAAGGAATGAGCAAAAAATCAAAGAGAATTTGGAGAAAATTTCCAAAAAGGAAAACAATTTGTATTTACCTCTTGATAGCTAGTATTAAACTTTATCTCTATGACGCTTCAATCTGTAAACTGACCGTTTACTAGTTTAAGTTCATAAATCTCATCTTTGAATTCACCTACATTTCCAAAAGCTAGAAAACTTCCAGGAGTTTAGAAAACTTTGAGGAATAAAATTTTAGAGTTCTCCTCTATAATATAGTTCCAAAATCTTTCCAACTTTCTTTCCCCCAAAACTCCAATGATAGAAACCAGCTCTGTGCTTCAAGATTTCTGTAATAGTTGCAGATGAGTTGATACAAATGCCAACTTTCTGGTCTGGTCTACTATGATTCTTTAGGTGGTAGTTTTGATACTTTGTTTCTTTAGGTGGTGATTTTGAATCCATTTATAACAGAAATGCACCTTTTTTCCCCACTCATGTTTTATGGAGAAAATGCTCTCAAGCAAGGCATGTTAGTTTCTAAGGTTTTTTTTTTTTTTTTGTATCAGAGAACAAACAAACAAACAGAAACATCTGTTTTCCTTCAAGTCTCTGTGACTTTCCATGTCCATTCCTCAGTTATTACCAAAAACTGGTCGTAAAGTGGGTGATTTTTCTAGGATGCTCTCTTTAAAATGAGAGGAATAAATAAACTTGGGAATCTGATATTTCTGAACCCATAAGATATAAGCTTTGGATTGGCAAGCAGTTCTGAGCACTTACTAAACCAAACTATGACCTGGTTAACTTGCTGTTTGAATATGTTTTGCATGTATCTCACTTCTTCAAGATGTTCCCATGTATTTGATGGAAAAAATATTTAGAAGATACGGGAATGACTCTGAAGGTAACATTATGGCCCCAGGGGTTTGTGTAAGACTTGGGACTTGGTCTATAGTAAGAGACAATTGTTCTGGAATCTTTCTGGTCCTGCCATTAATTTATTTAAGATCCTGGAGGAGCTACTTAAATTGGCCTCAAATGTTATCAGCAGAATGAGAGTAAGTAGATGTGTCTACCTCATTGAAATTTTCTGAACCATGACAAATACAGATATTAGTAACTTACTTTACAAATTAATAGAGAGAAATATTATGACTAGGGTTTACTGTTTTGAAAAGTAAGATTATAATAAAATTGATAGAACATTTTCAGGACTTATTGACATTACATTTGAAATCAAATTTTTTAGATGTTTATTATTTGTTCTTTTATCCATGTCAGATTACCCCACTAAATATACATTGATATCAACTATTAATGTACTGATACATTACAGCCCAACTTTGTAACTATCAATATACCCTGAATTAACTTAAAATATTCACCTGCTGGTGTTTATCGTTCTGTCTTCACTATAGTGTTACAGAAAGCCGAGGTGGATGCAGAGGATGTTTAACAAAAAGATTCTGATAAAAACAAATATGCTGAGTACCTCAGGTGACAGGAGTTGAAGTAAAGCATTAAGCTTACTGCCCACCTGCAATTTTACAGAAGAAAGGCTTGGGGATTTCTTTTGAGTGCTCACTTGTACAAAACACAGCACTAGATATTTTTACATTTATTAGCTCATTTAATTTTCACAAATCCCTATGAAATGTGTATTATTTCCTCCTTTTTTTTTTTTTTAAATGTAGAGCTTGAACTTCAGTGTGATGAACGGATATGTCTATAACTGCAGAGTTGGTTAGAAGGAGAAGGTTGAACTCAAGAGTTCTGACTCTGGGGCCGGCCTGGTGGCACACTGCTACAGTGCACCACTTGGGAGCGCGGCGGCGCTCCCGCCGAGGGTTCGGATCCCACATACAGACCGGTTCCCGCTCACTGGCTGAGCGAGGTGCGGGCGCAACACCGAGGGTTGCGATCCCGTTGCCGGTCCCGGTCCAGTACGGGCGGGACACTGGGGGTTGGGATCCATTGCCGGACCCGAAAAAAAGACAAAAAGGAAAAAAAAAAAAAAAGAGTTCTGACTCTGGGGCCGGCCTGGTGGCACACTGCTACAGTGCCCCCGTGGGGAGCGCGGCGGCGCTCCCGCCGAGGGTTCGGATCCCACATACAGACCGGTTCCCGCTCACTGGCTGAGCGAGGTGCGGGCGCAACACCGAGGGTTGCGATCCCGTTGCCGGTCCCGGTCCAGTACGGACGCGACACTGAGGGTTGCGATCCATTGCCGGACACGAAAAAAAGACAAAAAGGAAAAAAAAAAAAAAAGAGTTCTGACTCTAAAACTCAGACCCAGCTGACAGGCCACTTTCAGTTCCTAAGAGCTAAAATTGGCCATCAAAATAGGGAGGAATGAAAGTAAATTAGTGGATCTTGTGTGTAGTTCTAACAATGTGGTTCCATTCATGATAAGTGTGGTATGTGGAATCTAAGATGATCTCATGAGCTTCTACCATTGGTTTTCCTCCCCTGATTATATTACTTTACAAGGCAAAAGGGATTTTGTAGATGTTAGGATTGCTAACCAGTTGACCTCTAAATAGGTGGGTGGGCCTAACCTAATCACATGAGCCTTCTCAAATTTTCTCCAGCTGGTTGCACAGAGAAGGCAGAGAGAATGAAAGCAGGAGAGAAATTCTGTGAGGGAGGTTAACTGCTGCTGAGATGGAAGATCCATGGATCAAGGACCTGAAAGTAGCCTCTAGGAGCTACAAATAGCCCACCAGCCAACAGCCAACAAGAAAACAGGTACTCACAGTCCTACAGTAGCAAAGAACTGAACTCTGTCCACAGCATGAATGACCTTAAAAGCAGATTTTTCCCTAGAACCTCCAGGTAAGAAGAGTCCAGCCCGGCCAACTTGATGAATTCAGCCTTGTGAAACTTTGAGTGGAGTCAGCCTTCTGTACTTCTGACCTATAGAAAGGTAAGCTAATAAATAGGCATTGTTTTAAGCTGCTAAATTTCTGTAATTTGTTAGGCATCAATAAAGAATTAATACACTGAGTTAATGGTCAAATGAACATTGCTTGCACGTAGTCATACATGCTGGTATTGTTCTTAACACAATTCTTAATCATGACCTTTGTTGCCTACTTGGATAATTGGATCGATTTGTTATAGTTCTCTAGTATGAGGAGATTTCCTCACCTGGAAGTTTTTTACTCCTGTATTGGGGCGGGCTGATTTGTGGCAAATCAGAATAATAAATTAATTCTCTCACCTTTTAGTTTAAAAAAAAAACCATTATTTCTTTTAAAAGAGGGTAGAGTTGGATCTAAAACATAAGATTTCCTATATGCAGAAATTGTGGACCATATTTTTAATGAGATATGCAAAGGCCTACTTGGTAGTAGAATGCTGTCTCTAAAATGCATACATCTGTGTATGTGAAGGAAACAAGTTATCACAGAAAAGTCGTCTTGTGTACTGTTAAGAATTAAAAATGCTTTGAATCCACTGGGATATCTGGCAACTTTGCTATACCATCTTGTTTTCATTAAAATGGTTTGGGCTGAACCTTTCTTTGATAATTTAAAATTCCTTTCCACTCTCCCTCCTTCTTCCTGCATCCAACCCCCATGTTTTAAAACATCACTGGTATTTTGGCAAATTAGGCAAACTGAAAAACAAACTACTTGCTTACATTTTCTGGAGCATCTGTCTAACAATCACACAAAAACATGTTGATGAGCATGCTTTCTCCACGCGGTTGTTGTGTACAGATTTGATTTTTCCCTTAGTACTCATGAGCTGTTGATGCACGTAGCCCTCACTGGTCTCATTATCCCTTTCCAGGAGCTTCATATCCCATGAAAACCTTAATTGCTGAAATGGTCCAGGCATGTAAACAATAGCCTCTGTAGTTTTGGTGTCTATTCACTTCTCCAGCATATCTTTAGTTACTTCATCCTTCACTTTTGTACTCTTTGATCTATCCTTGTTTTGGTTACTAGTGCTATGTGACAAACCACCCTCCCCAGTACTGTAAAACTGCAACGATTATACTACACTCACCGATTCTGCATGTCAGAAGTTCCAATAAGACTCAGCTTATGTCTGCCACATAATGTCTGGGGCCCCAGCTAAGGATGATTCCAATGTCTGAGGGCTAGAATCATCTAGAGCCTTCTTCACTCACATGTTTGGTATCTGGGTTGGCATGACTCAAAGGCTGGACTCAGCTGGAACTGTTCACTGGAATACCCACCCATGGCCTGTCCATGTGGGTTAGGATTCTCACACCACAGTGGATATGCTCTGTGAGGGAACTTACCAAGGGGGAATGCCCAAAGAATGAGTGTCTCAAACAACCCAGACCATAAAAGAAGTTTGGTATTTATGACCTAGCATAAAAGGTCACATAGCAACATTTCCACTGTACTCTGTTGGTTGAAACAACCACAAGTCCATCCAGATTTAAGACTATACTTCTTGATGGGAGAGTAGCAAGTCACATTTTAGAAAAGTATTTTGGATGGTATATATTTTGTGGCCATCTTTAGAAAATACAGCATGCCAAAATTTGCCCTCTGGCCACAATTTACACCCCACCCACATGCAAAATAAAATCACCATTTCCCAAGACCCCAAAAAGTTTCATTCCTTTTTGACCTTCATTTCAGGCTCAAGGTCCAGAATCTTGTCATTTAAATTGAGTGATATGTCGATGAGATATCTAGAGTGCAGTTCCTCAAGTATGATTTCTTAATCTGACCTGTGAGTATGAGAGGTTATCTGTCCCCAAAGCAAACATATTAATAGTCAAGCAGATATAGCATAAGCACTCCTATTCAAAAATGGGTTTCATAGCAATTCTGAAATCCAGCAGGCAACATGTTACTTGATTAAGGCTTAGACCTACTACCATGAGAAATGTTCTCTGTGGCTCTTGAAGTCATCCTGGGCTCTTTGTTTCACCCCCAAGTCATTCTTTCTTTTTAGGCAGCAGTTTATGTATACAGCTGAGCAGATTTGTATATTTTAGTTTCTTTAATTTTGTTTTTATCCTGTATCTTGCCTGTAGAAGTTCAGGGGTTCAAAGGCCTTTTTTCATTTGGTACTGTCTCCATCCCTTTCAATCAAAGCTGATATCATGTCTTTAAAAACTTCATGAGTTTGTTGCATGCCAATTTATAAATCTAATCATTTAGACAAAACCTATACTCACAAATGTTTTAGAGATAAGCCCATTTCTATTTTGGGCCCCTTGTGGGACTTCCGTGGAGTAACATGCTTAGGACCCTTAAAAACCAGAAAGCTTTTTGTCTGTCTGAATGTGTCTGTGGGGCATGAACATCAATCTTTCTGAAATCTTTATAAAGAATTTTATATTCTTACTTAGGTTTCACTCTAATTCTAAGATAACGTTTTTCTGCTAGCAGTCTGGATTTAATATTTGAATCAAGGACCCTTTCTTATTTGAGAAGCCTTTTCTATCTGAAAAGACTTTTCTAATTCCTCTATAAGTTGTTCTTGAAAATGAATAGTTTGTTTTTATTTAATCTCCCTGCTCTCCCATTCTACTATAGCCTGCTAGAAGAAGCCACACACACCTTCAGTTCGTCTTTCCAAAAACTTAGCTCATTGAGTTTATTAGTATATTTCTCACTTTCTATACTACTTTGGGTTGCTGTGTTATCAAGCTTTCCACCATTACATATGCAAGTTTCTTTCTCTGGTTTCCAATGACAATCTCCTCAGTCTCTTTCAAACCTTCACTGACTGTCTTTTAGAGGGCTATATTACTTTCCTATGGCTGCCATAACAAATTTCCACAAGCTGGATAGTTTAAAACAATAGAAACTTTCTCACAGTTCTGAAGTACAAGTCCATTTTACTGGCAATTTGAGGTGCTGACTGGGCTGTGCTTGCTCTGAAAATTCTAATGGAGAATGTGTTCCTTGACTCTCCAGTTTTCTGGTGGCTGCATCGCTTCAGTCTCTGCCTCTGTTCTCACGTTGCCTTCTCTTTGTGTGTCCAATCTCCCTATGACTTTCTTTTATAAAGACACTTCTTTTTTTTTTTTTTTTTTTTTTTTTTTTTTTTTTTCCGTTTCTGGCAATGGATCGCAACCCTCAGTGTTGCCCCCGGACCGGGGACCGGCAACGGGATCGCAACCCCCGGCACCGCTCCCGCGCCTCACTCAGCCAGTGAGCGGGAACCGGTCTGTATGTGGGATCCGAACCCTCGGGCGGGAGCGCCGCCACGCTTCCCAAGCTGCGCACTTATCCAGTGCGCCACCAGGCCGGCCCTATAAGGACACTTCTGATGACATGTAAGGCCCACCTAAATAATCGTGAGATAATTTAATCACATCTGAAAAGAACCTTAAGCAAGGCAATGTTCACAAGTTCTAGGGATGGGGAAATGAATATCTTTTGAGGATCAATTTTTTAGCCTACCACAAGGTCTTTGAAACATCCACCTGACACATAGCCTTAAAAACAAATTCCATCTGTTTTAGGTTTTGTTTTACCAGTACTACATTTCTGGGTACCCAATTCTATTTTATTTACCATTACTATATAAACTCGGACTTTGAAAAAAAAGAAACTATCATTTTATTTTCCTCATAGGTTCTGTGGTTCAGGGATTCAGAAGATGCCCTGTCTCTCTGCTCCGTGATGTCCTGCGTCTCTGCTGGGGCTGATTTGAAGAGCAGTGTGTTGGAATCACGTGGAGGCTTCTTCACACATATGTCTGGCACCTGGGCTGGGCTGAAATGAAGGGTGGGCTCAGCGGGGAATGTCAACCAGAGCATCCACACGTGGCGTCTCATGTTGCCCAGGCTTCTCCCAGCACATAAGCAGAGTCGTGAAAGGGAGCATCCTGAGAGAGTGTTTGGAGAGCTCATGACGCCACTGTGCTTTATTGATTAACAGTCACAGCCCCCAGATTTGAGGGAATGGGACTTTGGATGAGGCGATTGCAAAGCATATACTCCTACTGGAGTATGTGAGCTGAGGGTGTAGTCATGAATATCTTCAAAAAACATAACCTGCCACGATCCTCTTTCTCATTGTTTGGTTAAGTGCTTACAACATGAGCTGAATTTAGGGATTTTAGCTTTCATTTTTGTTTTTGGTTCTGTTTCATTTGGTTGTCTGTTTCTAATCCTCTATCCTAAAGTATGTCTTCTCTCTTGAGGATAAAAGGACAAGAGAACCAAGCAGATCCAGCATTCACAATGAACAAGTACTCACCCACATTTGTAGCATAAATCTAGAAACCAAAATGATGTGCCAACAGCTTCTGCGTTAGCAGTTTGAGTCTGCATTTAAGGAGTCCAAGATAATGTAATGTAAATGTGTTTATGCTCAATAACCAGATAGTTAAAAGAGTGAACTCTGAAGCCAGGTGCTTTCATTTCAGTTGCTAGCTATATCATGTATTAGCTCCATAGTTAAGGGAAATTTGTTTAATCTTTCTGTGCCTCAGTTTTCTCATTTCTAAAATGGAGATAACATTTCATATCTCACGTGGTGTAAGGGAGATTAAATTTATATATATATATGTATATATATATATGTAAAGCACATATAGCAATATAAGAAATAGCGAGTACTCAATAGTTTATATTAACAACTCAATTTCTCAACTCACCTTTCCTATTAAATGGCTAAGAATAGACACACACAGAGACACTGCCCCCCACCTCCCCCCAACACACACACAAAACATATAAAAACCTTGTCTCACTGTCCTTGTGAAATAAATGGCTAAGGGAAAGCTTGATGATGTCATAAATGTTTTAGGGCTGAGAGTTTACAAAAGGATTACTTGACACAAAAAAAGCCACAGAGTAAAAATAAACATTTTTATAATATTTGAATCACATCGTTCTTTTTCTGCCTTAGTAATTCTCTAGCAGTTGAGCTCTTTGGAAGGCCTAGATAACTCTTCAAGATGCCTGGAAGAATTGTCCCTCCTTTGTTACTCAGAATTAGGGTTTGTTTTTTGTTGTTGTTGTTTTTGTTTTTGAACACTGAGTAGTAGAATTAACTCAGCTTCATGTTTTTGAATGATGATATTTAAAGAAGGTTTGAACAGTGTACTATACAGTTATTTCCCAGTTTGTGTCTGTGGAAAATATGTTCAGGGTTCATAGTAGAGAGAAGAGATTTGGTCATAAATAGAAGATAAATATTTACATGGTATATTGTTTCTCATTGCAAATGTGAGGGCATTCTATTTTTATGGACTCAAACTAGAACCATTAAAAAAACTTTCAATCATTCTGAAAGTAAAGAGTAAAATTTATGATACTGGAACATTATTATATTAAGGGAATTGAAGAAAAAGGTGCAGGGTGGGAAATTGTAAATGGCCACACCCAGAATTTCTAAATGCAAGGACTTTCTCTTTAAATACTTATATTTTTTTTTTTTTTTTCCCCAGAGGAAATTGGCCTCAAACTTTTCTGGGTGTAGTTTTGGACTGTCAAGACTGAGTTGAATAATTTTAGGTTTCCTCATCACTTTTGACCTGTACAGCATGGATTTACTTAGACTCCAGCACCTTCAAAATTACATAGTGATGTCATCTATGTCCTTTCATGGGGGAATAATTCTCCATTCCTCAACACCCCTCTGCCACTGACTTTAATATGTGAGTATTTTAATGTTTGGAAGTCTTCCAATTTTCCCATACAGACCAATCTCTCACCTTGTCGACCTTCATAAAGGTAAGGCTGCCACTCCCAAAGTGAAATAGTTGAGAGATTTGTGGCCAGAGGCACCACGGAGACATTATCATCATTGTTGTTGTTGCTGTCCCTTGGAGAGTGACAGGAGCTCTGCAGCAGCAAGGGTTCTAGGCACCTTTATTTCACCTGCGGTGGCTTGAGCAGAGGAGCAGTTCCCAGGCAGTCACCTGTGTGTGTTTTTGATCTGTAGGGTATCTCTCAACAAACATCCTGGTTTATTTTCCTTTGTGGACCTGTATGAGAGCTGTTATAGCCATAATTTTATTTTGTGCTGTGTGACCCTTGAAATGTTCTTTGTGTACTTTGCACTGAAAACTCTATGGAGCTGAAACTGAACATTGTTTTCTGTGATTTATGATGACATGGAAGGAAGATTACATCTCTCACATAATTATGGCAGGTTCTTGAGCTATATTTTAAGTGATTAGGAAAAAAAAAGGCCTTTTTGAACAAAACACTGCTTTCTTATCCTGTGTACTTTTACACTCAGAGCAGTTAAAATATGTATGTGAAGATAGCAATGCAGTCAGTGTTTTGGAGGCACTAGAAACTCCCTTTTACTTCCCTCAAGTTTTTGAAGGAGAGAGAATCCAACTTGCTACCTTGACTTAAGACCCTAATCCTAACCCTATCCTGCCCCCCCCCCCACATGTTCTTCTAACTACTAAAAATCAATTTATATCTATTCCTGCTTCAAATCTTACCTTTGTAGTAGGGCTTTAAATTTTTTTGTGCAATCCATCAATATTCTCTCTGTCACCACAGGCAACTTTGATTTCCCTGGCCTCTACATTGAATTTTTACCCACCCTGAAGGTAGGCACTTCGTCTAACTGATGAAAAAACTTAAGACTCAGAAAGGTGGAATAACCAGTCATTTTGTCATTAGGACAAATGTTGTTAATCACTAGCTTCTCATTCTCCAAATGGAAATAATTATAACTGAAATATTAGAATTTTTAAAAATTTGTATAAAATGCCTAGCATAATACCGCATATGTAGTATTACTTGATTTTTAAAAATAGCTAAAAAGAGTCTTATGAGATGAAAACTTCCCTAGATTGAATATGATTCCATATCATTTAAAATGGGAAAATTGGTGGTGGCCATTCAGCTCAATTGCTTGGAGCATGGTGTAACAAAACAAAGGTCAAGGGTTTGGATCACGGTACTGGCCAGCTGCCAAAAATAAACAAATAAATAAAATGCAAAAATTGACCTAACATATTAGGCTTTGACAAGCCAACAAAATGCAAGTCCTAGTCTCCTTAACTCAGAGTTACTTTCAGCATACAATAGCCTGTTACTCTCTATGCAGTGATAGTATGATACCAGGGCCTTTTATCTAACAATATTGTGTTATGACTTTCTATATCCAAGACTGAAGATTCAGTCAAATATATTTTTTCTCTGACATTTAGCTATGAAAGTGATGATCTAAAGTCACTTCTTTTCTGCCCACTTCTGACTCCGACCTGTTTGCTTTTACTGGGCTAGAAAACATTGCACTATATGTAAAATAGAGTATAAGTAAGGCTGTGGCTCTTTGAGGTTCTGGCAGAGACAGGTGGTAAGGGATTTCTTACCTGTGAACTACTCAAGAGATTTGACAGTAGTATCTTAGTTTGGGGACAAGGACTGAAAAGCAGAATATCTTGAGAATGGCCTGGTTTTCTGAGATCTATAGAGACCTATGGGAAGATCTGTATTAGTCCTGCATTATTGATGTGACTCTCAAGAGCCAAAAAAGGAGGTGGGTACAAAGGCTGAATCTTCCTTGTCTTGAGTCTACAAAGGTAGAATTCCTTTTTATGTTTCTGAAGAAATAGACAACTTCCTACCAACCAATAATGAACCATAGCAATTAAAACAAAAACATGATTTCCCCATTAAACAAGTTAGTAGATAAATTGCAAAAAAAAGTCAATCACCTTGGAAGCTTAAATTATTTGAATGAACAATCAAGTGCAAAAATAGTTCAAAGGCCAAACAAAAATATGTAAAAGTTGAAAATCATTAGGGAAAACAAAACATGTTTGAAAGAATATATTTAAGAAGCTAAACATATAACTAATAGGAATTCTAGAGGAAGAAAATGAAACAAATGGCAAAGAAATATTTACAAATAATATTGTATTAGGCGTCTATTGCTGGGTAAAAAATTATTCCAATGGCTTAGAGCACTATATTTGTCATCTCATAGTTTTTGTGGGTCAAGAATTCTGGTTCTGATGCAGGGTCTTTTATGAGATTACAGTCTAATTGCTGGCTGAGGCTATATTCTCTGAATTTGTTTGTTGCTGAAGCATCCACTTTCAGGCTAACTCCTGTGGCTGCTGATAGGAGGCTTCAGTTCCTTACCACATGGGCTTCTCCATACAACAGCTCACAGAATGGCTTTCTCCTTAGCAAGTAAGAGAGAGAGAATGACAGTGAATGAGCAAGAGTACTCAATACAGAAGCCAAAGTCTCATAATCTGATCTCAGAAGTGACACACCACCATTTCTGTATGCTGCAACAGACCAGCCTTGGGGCAGTATTAGAGGGGACTCCATAAGAGTGTGAATACTAGAAGGTGGTATTTAGGGATGTCTTAGAGGCTGCCTACCACAATATCATAGAAGGAACACCTCTAGAGTAAAAGAAAAACCTGAATGTGAAATTTCAAAGGGCTCATTCAATTCCAAGCTAGATCAATAATAAAATGTGCTCATATAGTCTGCATAAGAGCCTTGAATAATAACTGTCAAGTAAAAACCAAATAAGCTTCAAGGTTAAACTCACTTGTTACTACAAAGAGGAAAATGTCAAAGTAGCATGAGATGTATCTCTGCAAGAATGTAGGCCAGAAGATGGTAAGATAGTATCTACAAATGAATCAGATGAAAAAGATTGCAACTCACGAATTCTAGATCAAGCCAAGATAGCATATACCTAAATAAAATATAAACAAAAATTTGGAATGTATATCATTCATTTACCCCATAAGAAAAATAATTGAGAAAAGACACTAATCGCCAAATAACTTATAAAAGCACATGACAGGAGATAATAAAAGAGGAAAGGAAGTAGCCATAAGCATTGTAGCTGTATGGTCATGAGAATATATAATACAAATGGTAAATAGGACTCTTGTAAGGGAAAGATAGAATAGGCCACATTTTGGCAAAAAACACCACCAAATTTCTGTGGCTTTCTACAACAAAAACTTACTTCTCGCTTGCTCATACTAGCCGTCTTTACATTGGGCAAGTTTTCCTGATAACTGACCTCTGTGAGGCCTCTCAAATTACAAGTTGCTTAAACTCTATGACTCTACCTTCTTAAGGCAAACACTTCTGCTTCTCCATGATTTTTCTGGGAGAGGAAGAGGTTGTAGAATTGCACAAAGGTTTTTCACTGCCTCAGCCCAGAAATGATCCACATGACTTCTACTTCCATCTCATTGGGCAAAACCTGTTGTGTGGCCTCAACTGAGTACCAGGGAACTAGGAAGTGAAATACAGAATATAAGGAATTTTGTATTGATAGGAACTAAGGTTATCTATGGTACTATGAAATAATCTTTGCAAACACCGGGGTAGGAAGTGAGAGGTGAAATGGAGAAAGTCCACTCTTATCATGCGGGGAGGCAAAGAAAAGGTTACGAGATGAAAGAAATAAATTTAGTGTAAAATTGTCATCTAATTGAGGTGTAGAGGAGGATTGTGGGTCTTATTAAAGAAAATGGTTCTTAATCTAGCATTCATATAACAGTAGAAGTAAGAGAGGATAGAAAATAAAGATGGCAATAAATGGAGTGGATATTTGAAATGGATTCTGTTGATTGGACCAACAAAAATAAGGAAAGAGGAAAATAAAGTAAATAATAAAACTTAGACAATAAAATCAATTATAAATCAATTATTTATAATTATTATAAATTATAAACAATGTGAACAAATCAAACTCTTACATTAGAAGACAAAACCTGTATGCTGTTTTCAAGAAACAAGTTTAAAACCAATGGATCAAGAAAAATTGAAAAAGAGTCAATTGCAAACTAAATTATACAAGTGGAGGAGATATTAACACCAGAAAATATCGGCCTTTGAGATTAAAAACACTGAATATGATAAGGGGGATATTGTGTAAAACATTTCCATTCCAATTTGACTTAAAAGTACCTCATTGTAAAGGGCAAAAATATATTCTTCATAATTAAGCAAGTAGTTGAAATGTGAGTGCTGACCATGTGCACTTGGTGCTAAGTGCTTCTGTTCAAATTGTACACATATTGGAAATGTTCTGGTCCTAAGCATTCTGGTATCCTGGTGTCGTGTTCTTCAACTTGGTAGGTGGTTTGCATATAATATTTCTAATATAGAAATATATGAATACTTATGACCAATAATTCAATTTATGTAATGCTTTAAATGATTTTTAAAAATCCCATACTTTTTCACTTTTTCCAGTTGTTTGGCTTTTGAACAGTTCCTTTAACTCATCAGTCCAGTGATAAAGTCCCTATAAATCAATGTGAGACACTGGAAACTTTCAAATAAGGATGCTATTGACATTCTTTTTCTAGTAGTTCAACTTTCTTGTACTTATTTTGTTGCTTGAGCTGAAATACAGTTGTGACAATTTAGTTTCTAATTGAGTCAGACTTTGTATTACACAATCTATCAGGTGACATATTGAAAACAGGAAACATTAAATGAAACCCATTCCTTTAAGTCTAAGGCAGTTAAGATAATATCTCAAAAGTTAACTTGTTGAATTTACTTGGCTATGGAGAAAACATTTCAGAGGGTATGAAATTACATGAAAATGTCTGGCTTAATATGAATAGAACTATGTGGTGCAGAAGCTCATGAGGCCAGGGGGGATTTAAAGTTATTTTGTTTTTGAAAAACAGACCAGGTCAACAGGCTGTATGTATGAAAGAATGAAGTCTGGCAGGAAATATGAGGAGACAATCCAACAATGTCCTTGCAGGGCTTGACAGGATTCAAGATGAGAAGGTGCTGTCTAAAGTACTGAAGTTCCATTTCATTTGCAATAAACTTGAGGGCAAGAAAGTAATCTGATTTCCTTGGTGATAAAGAAAAAATTTAGTAGACTGCATTTAATATTTTTAAATAGAATGGACAAATTAACCGTTGAATATTTTAGTCTACGTAAGAGACACAAGAAATAAAATACCAGTTAGAGATTTATTAGGAATTATATCTAAAATCAAGCTTGATAGCTAATGACAACTTTAAAAAAAGGGCTCCATAGCAAATGGACACACTCTGAGGGGTGGATGTATCAGAAGTTTTTTCAAAAGATCAAAATACAAAAAGAAGAGGACAACAGGGAGAAAGAAAAATTCGAGATTATTTCTGCTATGATCCTTCCTGTCAAATAATGACTATTGCTTATAACATTACGTGAATAAAAATTACATGGGAGGCTGCCAGGTAGAATGTTTTAAATTTTACTCTTTTACTCGCATCTTATTTGACTTCTGTTTGGAAAATGTCTATGGCATTGTCACCTGAAAAGCCATTTCTTGGTTCATAGAGGTCAGAGGTTCCATTCCTGTTCTTTTGCTGTTTTTTATCCCGACTAGCATACATGATTCAGCTTTTACTTTCTTTTTATTTTATTTTACTCAGAAAATTTTAAATTTGCTTGTATATACTTGTGTGATACAGTACGTTGATTCAATACATACATATACTGCACAATGATTCACTTAGGGTAGATAGTATGGTTTTGTACCCATTAATCCACCACTTTTCCATCTCTCCCTCCCCCCGCCTCTGCTAAACATTATTCTATGCTCTACTTCTATAAGAACCACTTCTTAAAAAATTAGATTCCACAGATGAGTGATATCATGCAGTATTTGTCTTTTTGTGTCTGACTTACTATAGTTAACACGGGTTTTGAGTCCCATCTATGTTGCTGCAAATGGTAGGATATCATTTTTTTTCAATAGCTGAGTAGTATTCCACTGTGTATATATTCCACAGTATTTTATCCACTCCTCCACTGATGGACATTCATATCTTGGCTATTATGAATGGTGCTGCAATGAGCATGGGAGTGCAGGTGTCTTTTTGATATATCAATTTCTTTATTTGTGTGTGTATATACCCAGTTGTGAGAAAGCTGGGTTGTGGAGTAGATGTATTTTTAGTTCTCCAAGGAGACTCCATACTGTTTTCCACAATGGCTATACAGATATACGCTCCCACCATCAATGTAGGAGACTTCCTTTTTTTCTGCATCCTCACTTCCATTTGTTGTTTTCTATCTTGTTGATAAGAGCCATTCTAATTGGCTGTTATCATTTCCCTGATGATTAGTGATGTTGACCATTTTTTCATTTGCCTGTTGGTCATTTATATGTCTTCTTTCAAGAAATATCCGTTCAGGTCCTTTGCCCATTTTTTAATTGGGTTATTTGTTTTTTTTGCTGTTTAGTCATTGAAGTTCCTTATGTATTCTGGATATAAGCCCCTTGTCTGATGTAACATTTTCACCATTCTGTATGTTGTCTCTTCACTTTATTGACAGTGTCCTTTGTAGTGCAGAAGCATTTTAGTTCAATGTGGTCCCATTTGTGTGTTTTTGCTTTAGTTGCCTATGACTTTATAGTCTTGCTCAAAGAAGCGCTGTCCACTCCCATTTCTTGTAGCATTTCCACCATGTTTAATTCTAGTAGTTTCACAGTTTCAGGTCTTAAATTTAGGTCTTTGATTCACTGAGTTGATTTTTCTTGTATGGTGAGACATAGGGGTCTAGTTTCAATCTTCTGCATGTGGATATCCAGTTTTCCCAGCACTATTTGTTGGAGAAGCTGTCCTTTTCCCACTGTATATCTTTGACAAGTTTGTCAAAAATCAGTTGGCTGTTAAGTGCCTGGGTTTACTTCAGAGCTTTCTATTCTATTCCATTGGTCAATTTGTTTTTTTATGACTGTACCATGCTGTTTTGATTACTATAGCTTTAATATATCTTGAAGGCAGGAAGTGAGATGCCTTCAATTTTGTTCTTTTTGTTCAAGATTGCTCTCACTATTTCTTTTGTGGTTCCATACAAATTTTAAGATCACTTTTTCTATTTTTGTGAAGAATGTCTTGGTATTTTGATAGGGATTGCATTGAATGTGTAGATTGCTTTGGGTAATATAGACATTTCGATGACACATGAACGTGGAATATCTTTCCATTTATTTGTGTCCTCTTCAATTTTTTTCACCAATGTTTTATGATTTTTATTATAGAGATCTTTCATCTCCTTCTTTAAATTTATTCCAAGGTATTTTATTTGTTTATTTATTTATTTGTTTGTTTTTTTGTTTGTTTATTGGTAGCTATTGTGAATGGGATTACTCTCTTGATTTCTTCTTTGCTGCTTCTTTGTTGACACAGGTGTGAGTGGGCATACTTGTTTTCTTCCCATTCTCAAAGGCAAAGCTGAAAGCATTTCAGGATGATATTGGTAGTGGTTTTGTTGTATATGGCTTTTATTGTGTTGCAATACTTTCCTTCTATACCTAATTTGCTGTGAGTTTTTATCATGAAGGGATGTTGAATTTTGTCAAATGGTTTTCTGCACCTGTTGAGATAATCATATAGTTTTTGTTCTTGATTTTGTTGTGGTGGTGTATCACATTTATTGACTTGCATTTGTTGAACCATCTTTGCACTTCTGGGATGAATTCCACTTGATTGTGTTGTATAAGTTTATGATGTATAAGTTTATGATGTGTTGCTGTTTTCTATAAGCTAATATTTTATTGAGGATTTTTGCATCTATGTTCTTCAAGGTTATTTGCCTATAGTTTTCTTTTTTTGTTGTATCTTTGTCTGGTTTTGGTATCAGGGTAATGCAGGCCTCATAGAATGAATTTCAGAGAATGGCCTTTCTTCCAACTTTTTAAAATAGTTTGAAGAGAATTGGTATTAATTCCTCTTTAAAAGTTTGGTAGAATTCAGCAGTAAAGCCATCTATTCCTAGACTTTTCTTTGTTGGAACACTGCTGCTCAGTGCTTCAATCTTGATACTTGTTATCAATCAGGTTTTCTATGTCTTCTTGGTTCAATCTTAGTAGATTGTATGTGTCTGGAAATTTATCCATTTCCTCCAGGTTTTCAAATTTGTTTTTGTATAGTTGTTCATAATGGTCTCTAATGATTTTTTGTATTTCTGTGGCATCAATTGTAATGTGCCCTTTTTCATTTCTGATTTTTATTATTTCAGTCTTCTCTCTTTTAGTTAGCCTAGTTAATGGTTTGTCTATTTTGTTTATCTTCTTGAAAAACCAACTTTTTTCATCAATTTTTTGTATCATTTTTTGGGTCTCTATTTTACTTAGTTCTACTCTTATCTTAATTATTTCTTTCCATCTACTAATTTTGGGGTTGGATTGTTCTTGTTTTTCTAGTCCTTTGAGGCGTAGAATTAGCTTATTTGAAATCTTTCTAGTTTTTTGATGTGTTTATTGCAATAAAATTGCCTCGTACTGCTTTCGAAGTATCTCACAGGTTTTGGTATGATGTATCTTTATTTTCATTAGTTTTGAGAAATTTTTAAATTTCCTTTTTAATTTCTTCTTGGACCCATAGGTCATTCAGGAGCATGTTGTTTGATTTCCACGTGTTTGTATAATTTCCAGAGTTTCACTTGTTGTTGATTTGTACTTTTATTCTGTCAGGGTCTGAAAAGATACTTGAAATGATTTCATTTCAATTTTTAAAAATTTACTGAGATTTGTTTTGTGACCTAACATGTGGTCTATCCTGGAGAATGTTCCATGTACTGATGAGAAGAATTATATTCTGTGGTTGTTGCATGAAATGTTCTCCAGGTATCTGCTAAGTCCAGTTGGTCTAAAGTGTGGTTTAAATCCTGTGTTTCTCTATAGCTTTGTTGCCTAGAGAATCTGTCCAATGATGAGAGAGGGATGTTCAGATCCCCAGCATTATTGTATTTGGGTTTCTTTCCTTAGGTCTGATAGTGTTTACTTTATATATCTGGGTGCTCTGGTGTTGGGTGCATATATATTTAAGATTGTTACATCTTTCTGGATAGATCTCTTTATCATTATATAGCAGCCTTCTCTGTCTCTTTTTATAGTTTTTGGTTTAAAGTCTATTTTATTCAATATAAGAATAGCTACACCTGCTTGTTTTTGATTTCCATTTGCATGGCATATCTTTTTCCATCCCTACACTATCAGTCTGTGTGTGTCTTTAAAGGTGAGGTGAATCTCTTGTAAGCAGCATATACTTTGTTATAGGTTTTTAATCCAGCCAGCCAGTCTGTGTCTTTTGAGTGGGGAATTTAATCCATTTACTTTTACAGTTGTATTGAAAGGTATTGTGTTACTTCTTGCATTTTATAGATTTTCATTTGGATGTTTTAAGTTTCTTTATTTCCCTTATATTGTTTTTCTTTAGTGTTTGTTGATTTTTTGGAAATGATAAGATCGTTTTTATTTATTTCTTGTTTGCATTTTTTTCTACCAGTGGGTTTTGTTCTTTCTTGTGTATTCATGGTAGTGATTATTGTTTTTGATTCCAGATGCAGGACTCCATTGAGAATTTCTTGCTGGGCTGGTCATGTGGTGGTATATTCCTATAGTTTTTGTTTGTTTGGGAAATACACTATTTCTCCTTCATTTCTGAGGGATAGCCTTGCTGGGTATAGTATTTTTGGCAGGCATTTTTTTTTTCTTTTAGAATTTTGAATATGTCATGCCATTCTTTTGATCTGTAGAGTTTATGTTTGCTGTTTGTCCGAGGACTCCCTTATAGGTGACTTGACAATTTTTTCTTGCTCTTTTTTAAGGATTTTTTCTTTGTCTTTGAGTATTGCCTATTTAACTATAATGTGTATCAGAGAGGACCTTTTTGAATTGAATCTGTTTGCAGATCTTTGAGCTTCCCGAATTTGAAGGTCCATATCTTTCCTTATCTCTTGGAAGATTTTTGCAATTATTCCGTGGAATGTGTTCTCTGTGCCTTTTCCTTTCTCTTCCCCTTCAGGAACACCCATGATTCAGATGTTTGTACGCTTAAGGTTGTCTGCTATCTCTCCTAGATTTTATTTATTTTTTAAAAATTCTTTTTTTTTCTTTTTTCTTTTTTTTTTGTCTGCCTGAGTCATTTTGAAGAGACAATCTTCAATATCTGGGATTCTTTCTTCTGTTTGCTCTAGACTGATGCTTAAGTGCTCGGTTGTGTTTTTCATTTCATTGAATGACTTCTTCAGTTCCATGAGTTCTGCTACTTTTTAAAAAAAGTATTAATCTCTTTACAAATTTTCTCTTTCATATCCTGGATAGTTTCATTCAGTTCATTGGGTCCTATAAGTGCATCTTCTCTCATCTCATTGACTTTCCTGAAGATTTTTATTCAGAATACGTTTTTAGTTATTTAAAGGATTTCTTGCTCCATGGGGTCTGGTACTTGAGAGTTATTGTACCCCTTTGATAGACTCGTATTTTTTTGGTTTTTATTTTTTATTTATTTTTATTTTTATTTCCAGTGTCTTTATGTTGATGTCTGGTCATCTGGTAGAGCGTTTGGTTCTTCTATTATTTTCCATTCCTGGACTATGCTGGTGACCCTCCTTGTGTCATTGCAGTCAAGTTGTAGGAAGCCCACCTGTAAAGTGGCAATGGCTGCTGTGGCTGCTGCTGTGGTTGCTGCTGTGGTAGCAGGCTGCCCTTGCCATGGTCATGGTTCTGGCAGTGGCTTTGGTGGGCTGCCCCCTGGCAGCAGTGGCTCTCATGGTAGCAATCTGCTTGCATGATGATGGTGGCTATGTGGTGGCACCAGTGGGGGTGGTGGTGACTGTTGCAGTGGTAGTTGCAGCAGCTGCCTGCTTTGCTGCAGTATCTGTGGTGGTGGCCTGTGCAACTACACTGTTCAAAGTGGCAGTGAGGTTGATTTGTGGCAACCGCAGCATCAGCAGCTGCAACTGTGTCCCTGGAATCTGCCATGTTCTTGGTGGCAGTGGGGTTACCTTATGGGGGTGGCAGCAGTACCAGCAGCTGCAACTGCCTCCTGTGCATCTGTGGTGTCTGCAGCAGCAGAGGGTTTACCTTGTGGCAGTGGCTCTGACAGCTGCAACTGCCTCCCCCACCTCTGTCTTTGGTGACAGTGGAGTTATCTCATGGCAGCCCCACTGACAGCTCAATTGCCTCCATCATGTCTGCAGTGTCCTTGGCAGCAGTGGTATTACTTTGTTGTGGTGGCAGTGGCACTGGCAGCTGCAGCTGTCTCCCTCATGTCTGTGGCATCAGGGTTAACTCACAGTGGTGGCAATGGTGGCATTGGTTGCAGTTGCTTCCCTCACATCTGCAGAGTCTGCAGCTGTAAGGATGGTTCACCCACAGGACTGCTGCTCTGCAGGGAGCTGCTCTGCAATGGGCAATAGTTCTGGGACCAGATAATGGCTCTGTCAACTGTAGCAGTGGCGGCAGTGGGCCCGTTTCTGTCTTCTTCCACAGGAGGAACATGTTCTGGGCACCTCTCTGCTTCCATCTTCCCAGAAGTCCTGAAAGACCCTTCTATTTCAATAAATTTCAGTCTTTAAGCCACACAAATAGCAGAGTCTAAAAACATTTATTTTAATGTTGTTAATTTTGAACAACGAAAATTAAGCTCCTCATACATCGCATACCTATTATCAAGATTAATGCCAAGGGGTGTGTGTCGTTTGACACAGAACCTCAGTAGAGAGTTTGTTAACACTTTCATTCAGGGAGTGCCATTCTCTCCCCTCCATATATCTCTCCTCCCACCCTACATTGTTTTTGACTTTAACAGACAGATGTTATATATCTATATATTTATCTGAAGACCGACAACTCGAAATGCCATTAGAAGAGAAAGATGTGAATTTATCTTTTTCTGAGCAGAAAACATCTTCACAGGGATTCTTTAAAAGTGACCTGGTTGGTGATTAGTAAGTGCTGGTGTCAATTCTATAGCCATCTTTAAGGTCTTAGTAAGAATTTTACTATAAAGTGGAGGGAAGTGAGTGAGGGACTTCTAGCCAGCCAGGTGGCATTTTATCCTTAAGTCCCACTGTCTCTTAATATAATATTTGCTTAATATAACTAGATAGATAACACATAGCACATGGAAGAGTTTATAAAAACTATAAGGTTGAAATAGATTTCAACACATAGCACATGGAAGAGTTTATAAAAACTATAAGATTGAAAAAGCTGGTGAGAGACCCAGTCTTTTGCCTTCTGTAGTAGGGCAGTCAGGCAGACTTGAATAAAACAGAAAGTCACAGTGTAATTCTTCCATAGTGTGAGAGTTGGCTTAAGAGATCACTGATGGAAATTAGGCACCTCTCCTCTTCCATGTTCATAGTAATTTTGAGGTGGCTAGGCTAATGTTCTCCCCTTTTCCCACCGTTATACATCATTTGGAGGTTAAAATTTCCAGAACTGCCAGGTAGAGAAGTTGTGGGAGTGATTGATAGTAAGTCTTGAGAAATGAAGGCTCCATGACTTTCAGGACCTAGGAAAATTGGGCAAAAGAAGAAAAATGAGGAACATTTGCTGTATCCACCTGAAATGAAAAATGGGTAATGGTTAAATATCACAATTGTGATTACAGAATCAAAAGCAGATGAAAATAAAAAAAAAAGAGTAGATGACCTAGGAAAAAACCAACTATACATAAGAAAATAATACATAATAAAAGGTACATGGAACAGGAATATGCCTCACATACACACACACATCACACAGGAGTAAATAATTGTTAAGTATTGGTATGGAAATTGACTAAATGATTTGGGCAAAACTTAGATCACACCATGCACTAAAATAAATTTCTGTTGGTTAAAAATTTAAATTTTGTAAATACTACCATTAAGGAATCATTCAATTGTTTTATAATGAGATTTTTATTCTTAAGATGAAATAATATTTTATCTCAGATTCTCTGGCATACTTATAATCTGTAAGTTTTCTTCTCTGGATAGTTTTACTTCTTTGTACTAGATATCGTGCTGCTCCAAGAATTTCCTATCTTAAGAACAAAGACTGTTCAGTGACGTATCACTCACTGGTGTTATAGTCCAATAGAGCATCTGAATGTACCAGCCTGGTAAATCAAAAGCCATTCCTGTAGAATCACAGGAGGAAAATAGCAAAAGAAAGGCTTGCCATGCAGAACATTTCCCCATACTGAGAGTGCAGAGAGTACAGGTTTATTTCATATCCTAGCTTCAGTCTTATGGTGAATAGTAGAAGTTTCTCTGTGATTAACGACATCACATCTTTTTCTCCATAATTTACATAATCTGGAAATATCTTCTGACTACTGCCTTTGGTGTGTAGAAAACAAAAGCACTTATTTTAAAAGGGGAAGGAGGCTCAGCAAAAATTAAATGAAAAATAGCAAATTAAAAAAGACATGATTTGACTACGTATAATTTTAAAGTTTTATACATAGAAACATCATAAACCACATTATCAGGCCAATGAAAACCAAGAAAAATACATGTGATAAAGCAGAACATAAAATTTTCAGTAGTATTAATGTTTATAAAGCTCATATAATTTCATAAGTAAAGTAACATAATAAAAATTGACAAAGGCCTTGAATAGGTTCATCCCAGAGAAATAATTTGTCAATACTTCTTCTACCTCAATAGTAGTCAAAAGAAATTAAAATAATTTAAGATACCTTTTTCACCCACAAATTAGTTGAGATTTATTAAAAATAACATTAGTCAAGTTGCAATGAAACTTAAGGCTCTCTCAAACTGGTAGTGAGGGTGTAAAATGCCACCATACTCTTGGAGGGCAATATTGGGACTATGTATCAAGATTCCTAAAAGATTAAATAGCTTCTACAAACAGGATCTAGCTTAAGGAAACAGAGCTGTGGACAAAAATACATAAACAAATATAGATGATACTACTAAAGGTGAAAATTATAAGCTAATTAAATACATTTTCAAATGTAATAGAGTCATAAAACAATTTTTTGTTTAGCTGTGTTATTATGCAGTCATGGAAAATTGAAACATGTAAAATGTTCTGTAAAAAAAATGTGTACAGAAAAAATTAACTGCTAAATGCATGAAACAAATCTGCATAAATCATATATCCCAGTTTTGTATATTCATAAAAATTAACACAAATTATCATAATGATTATGTCTGTATAGTATGGTACAGACCACTTTAATTTTCTTATACATGTATTTTTGAGTTTTCTACTGTAAACAATTTATTTTCCCCAAAATATTACTTTTAAAAAGAGACAATAGACATAATAACTAATAGGTTATAACAGATATTTAAAAATAAATTATCTCATATTCTTTTGTAGTCTTTTATATTTTATCTCGCAAAATAAGATTTACTTTTTAAACGCTAGAACTTGTGATTTTTCTATCTCTTCCTCCTTGCTTTTTCCTTCCCACTTGTACCCACCATAAGCAAGCGCAGGCTGATTTTAAAAGGAAAAATCTTATGGAATTTGATTAACCAAATCAATTTTTCTGCAAAGGATTTAACAAATATAGAGAAAAATAGGTTATCACCTGTCATATTTCTAATTTCAAAATATTAACTGCAATATGAGCATATACATATACAATGAATGGGATATTGAATATTTATGAAGCATTATTTACATGCAAAATCTTCTGTTGTGGTCTTTACATACACTATTGCATTGAATCTGTATAGCAATACTGATCTCAATGCAGATTAAGAAATTGAGGTTTAGAGAAATTAAGTGGTCGTACAGCTATTCAAACTGTATTCTTCCTCCCACACCAAATGAACTTTGAATAAAATAGTTGATTTTAGTCAGTCCATCCTTTTTCACAATTTATGCTGATAAAATGATATATATCTAACTGATTGGGAATTATTTAAACATATTTTAAAATACTGCGAACACTACATGCGGGTATTTTTCCAAAATGTTAAGGTAGATCACAAATGTGGATACCTAGTCACCTTCAAACTTTGAAATATAATTTGTAAGGTTTTGTGATCATCTAATAAAAACTCATATGCATAGGTGTTTTATTTCAAGACCAGATCATTTCTTTAATGTGTGCCGAATGAGTCATTATAGAGGAGTATTATATACTTATAGTAAAATAAAAGCATCAACTGCAAGTTGAATCCTGTTGATAATATTTAGGATTTTGCAATGCAATACATGGAAGATGGTCTATATATTTTATTAATGTTATAAGAGTCCTGCTTTACTTTTAAGTTGTCTACTAGTATTTTGAAATTATATATGTACACACTCTTTGGTCTAGAGATTTTTATAGATTTATTTAAAAATTATTACCTACCTTCCTCCAAACTCTCACAATTTTACACTTTATATGTTAATCCTTTTCAATAAACTGTGCTTTGTATCACATTGACTGAGCCTTCTGCTCATCTTTTACAAAAGTTATATTGCATTTCAGTAGATATCTAGAAATTTATTTTACTTTGAGGAGGAAAAGAAAAAAAATTAAATTTAAATATGCTAGAAATGGATGAGAATTTCTAACATAGTTATTTTCTGAGTTATAGAATTTTTTTCCAACAGCTGTTTAATAGTTACATTTAACCTTATAAGCAAGTTGTGTATTAACGATACAGTATTTTCCCTCTGCTCAGTTTGAAGCACAGGGACGTGATGTATTACTAAGTGGCATTTTCTAGATCACGTTGCCTTTTAAAAATGCAGTAAGAATTCCCTCATATTAATGTTGGAAAAGTTCTGATTTAAAATGAATATCTGAGGTTTATGAGTAAGGTGTATTTCATTAAAAATGAAGGAAACTTCTACCAAAACAATATGAGAAATTTGAATATAAAGTTTATTTTCAGCTTAATGTCATTAATATTTAGGTGCTTTTAAATTTTTTTCACATTTGTTTCCTTTATTTTCTTTCTTTTTATTTTTGGCATTGAATGAAGCTTAATTTATTCTTTCAGAATAATTACTATATTTATCCTTACACAATGTATTCCTTTTTTTGGTCCTTTACCAATTTCTTGCTAACCTCCCCTGTTCCCCTCCCCCTCTCCATCCTCTGGTGGCCTCAGTTTTGTTCTTTCCTTTTGAAAGTCCAAGGAATTATTATGATTCTATCTTTCTTTCTTTTTAAAATTTATTTGTTTAATTTTTTAGCTCCCACTTATGAGTGAGGACATGTGGTATTTTTCCTTCCGTGCCTGACTTATTTTACTTAACATAATTTTCTCTAAATTCATCCATGTTACTGTGCATGGCAGAATTTCATTCTTTTTTATAGCAGAGTAAAATTCTTTTGTGTATATATACTACATTTTCTTTATCTGTTCACCCCTTGACGGACATTTAGATTGTTTCCAATTCTTAACTATTAAAACAATATACAAATGGCCAACAGACACATGAAAAATTGCTCAACATCACTAAGCATCAGAGAAATGCAAATCAAAACCACACTGAGATATAATCTCACACCAGTTAGACTAGCCATTATTTAAAAGACAGACAATAACAAATGCTGGTGAGGAAGCAGAGAAAGGCGAACCCTCCTACACTGTTGATGGGATTGTAAGTTAGCACAGCCATTATGGAAAATAGTATGGAGGTTCCTCAAACAACTACAGATAGAGCTACCATATGATCCAGCAATTTCACTGCTGGGTGTATACCCAAAGGAAAGGAAATCATCATGTCGAAGGGATACATGTACTCCCGTGTTTTTCTTTCTTTTTCTTTTTCTTTTTTATTAAATCAAAACTGCCCCTCGTTCTTGGAATATTTGTCTTGATCGTTCATAGCTAGCCTCTAGTTTCTTTGTGCCATTTTATATATTAAAGGGCAAAGAGTTGGAATTGATATATTTAAAGTAGAAAGTTTGATAACCTAAGTTGACAAAAAGTATGATTGATTTCAACATGCATTACACTATTGCTTTATATAATTACAAGTGCTGATAAATTCAGATTCTAAAATTTGGTAAATGGCTGAACGCTAACATTTTCTCAACTTTTCTCCCACTCAGAATTTTCTGTTGCAATTTGTAAATGAGGCTGAATTTCTGGATTCTTTAATTCTGGTTGGAAAGAGGATTTGACATTTGAAACTATCAAAGACTATAGAAATTATTTATTGAGGGCTTGTTATGGATCAGGCACTGTTCTAAACTTTAACATATTTGCTGATTTTGTAACCAGCAACCAAGGAATTAAGGGATTGCTCTTTGAAATCAACAACTGTAGCTTTGATTCTTGGTACCTGTAGAATCCCAATGCTGAATGGGGTCCTTAGCTTTTATCTTGTGCTTAGAAAATCATTTTAAGATTGTCACATTTATCTCTAGAATTCTTTCCACCAACCCTGATGGCACATTGATTTTGGACTTCTAGACTCCAAAACTGTGAAAAAATCAATTTCTATTGTTTAAGCCACCAGCCTATGGTATTCTGTTATGGCAGCTCAACCAGACTAATACAGGGACAGAGTGTGCTTGAAAATGAGCTGAGTTCATACTAGCCTTCTGACAAATCTAGGGAAATAGGGAAACAATTAGTCAAAGATATTAGTCAAAGAGTACAAAGTACTCTTAATAATTGTACAAAGTACTGCAAAATAATTGTTACAGAGACCTACTGTACAGTATAGCTTCTATAGTTAACAATCTATGTTATATACTCAAAAATTTGCTAACAGGGTATTGTGTTAAGAATTCTTATCACAAAAAGATGAAGAGTGAGAGGAAACTTTTGGAGGTGATGTGTTTACAACATAGGTAGTAGGGATGGTTTCACAGTTGTATACTTATCTCCAAACTCATCAAGTTGTGTACATTAATTATGTATAGCTTTTTATGTCAAGAAAATTAATTAAAAAAGAATGTTATATAAAAAAAAGAAAATGAGCTGAGTTCATACTAGCGTCCTGTCGAATCTAGGCATAAAATAACACTTCATAAAGGAATAGAGAATTAAGGCATATGTATTTAGTCCAAGAACAATGCCTCGTGGCTGGTGGGGGTGGGGGGTAGGGGTGCAGTGATTATAAATCCAGTCACTCAGAGAATGCTCCAGCCCAGTTCGTACTGAGTTATGTTTTTTGCTTTGGTCAAAGGCTGTAAAATAAGTGCAATTTTTTAAAAACCTGACTTAAAACCTATAGGGGGTTTTCCATAAATTCTGTGTTGTAGGTATTATGACTGGGACATTTTGCATGGGGGATAAGAGGTCTTTCCCTGTCTTGATGACAGCATAGTGTCCTTGCTTGTTATCAGCAACCTGCTGGTTCCCCCATGAAGCCGAGGAGTTTGGATGCTACAGGATTTTGGCACAATTGCAGCCATGGCTGCAGCTGTGGGGGATGATGGCTTGGGCAGAGAACAAGAGAATGTTAAAGTTATTCAATAAAGTAAATGTCATGTGTTAGAGCAGCAATTTGAAAAAGGAATTAGCAAATGGCTTTAAAAAAATTACCTCACAATATCGTGACATAAAACAGGGTTTTATCAAAACAGGGCTGTTCTGGTCAAATCAGTAGTGGAGATTTGGTGTCCAGCCGAGGACTTTGCGGAACACACAGGGAATGTTATTACAGAGGTGAAAAGAATATTAGACTAAAAATCATTTGCCCTGTGTTTTCATGTAGACTCTCGCACTCCAGTGCCTGTGTGGTTCTCAGGCAAATGTTTAATAGTTAAGGGCTATAGATACTTTGTAAAAAATGAGAGGTCAACCTCTGTAATTACTGAAAACTTCTTCTAGTTCTAACCCAAATTCCTGGAATTATCTCAGATGCAGAGAAAAGATTGGATTGTTCAAGTGAACTCTGCAACCTCCAGTATCTCTTCAGTTTACTGCAGCTTTAGAGTCCTTGGAGCACGGGGAATATAAATACTCACATGATACAGATGAAGTAATAATTTTTTCCTGTGAGCCCTGTAAAGTGAATTGTGAATCATGAGTGCCCACCCAGATGTGACAGAGACAACAGAGCTTGCAATTTTCCCACACAAAGGGCAAACCAGTCATATAATTTATCAGAAAAAATAAATCACAATGCATTTCTCATGTGACCTGAGATTTCATGTAAAAATATCTGTTTTAAATCCAGAGATGAGGAAATTCTGTGTCCCTATAACCTTTGCAAAAGCAATTCACCTTTGTAAGAATGATCATGAATGTTGTGGCATTCAGAGTGTCCATGTGAACAAGTAAAGTTTAAAGTTATTTCATGCCAATTATCTTTCAGTATGTTATTTCAGGCCTTACCCATTAAAATTTGCACATAATTGTCATGGTATTTATCTCATTTACTTAGTAAATACCTCATTCAATTCAAAAACTGCTCAACAGATAGTATAATTCTTCCTTTGACGTTCTTGTTCACAAATCACGGAAGTTTTTATGTGTATTTCAGTAAGTTACCACACTTCCCTGTCCCTGTCCCAACAGGTCATGAGAAATCTTCATTTTTTTCTTATAATTCTAGTTTTCCTGTTTTTTCTCCCTTGTTTTCCTTCCTCATCCCTTTTCATTATTTTCTGTCCTTCCTTTCTTTCTCCTTTTCTTCATTTCCTAACTCCCTTCCTTTCTTCTTCCCTCTTATTAGCAACTCCCATTACTAGTCTATGATCCTTTATTTACTGTGTGCTCTATAAGGAGCACACGCTTCAAAGTGTCATCAAAATTAAAAAATGTTGTCTTAAATTGGATATCAGTCTGTCAGTCCAAGCCTAGGACAGAATCAGAGAAAGCTGAGAATGTTTGATTTTAGATATCAAAATCCTATCAGATTCCTGGTATTCTCTCTCCTTCCCATGATATCATGTCATTGAACAGCAGTTGCCTAAATTGTTGAGTAGAAATATCAGAGCATGGAAGTAAAGAAAGAAATAATCAGGGGTTAAAGGTTATCGTTTAAGATGAGTAGGTTATTGTTTAAGATGAGCCCATGGACAGCATCCAAGCATCTTGATCTCTACTTACAAGTAAGTAGATGCCAGATCCTGGTGATTTGGGCCCAACACCTGATCAAATTCTATCATCAGAATGCCAGATGGAAACAACATTAGACGTCAGTTTCTGCTTCAAAGGCCTGGCCTGGATTAAGTACAACACACGTACCCCTGACTGGGGTTTGGAAGGCGTGCACAAGTCTTAAGTTTTGCTCTCTTGTGAGAGTTGAAAGGTTTTGTTTTTTCAAGATATTTGAAAAGTAATCTTTTTCAAGTCTACATGTGTAGCCACCTTTAATAGGAAAAAATCAGAAAGAATGATGCTTTGAGCTATCTAGGTTTCTTAGGATTTAAGAAGTAGAATTAGAATTTACAGTATAAGGGAGACAGATTTTTCATTTATAATTTCTTACATGAAATAATTTTAAAAGATAAATATTTCCCCTTAACAGGGTCACTAATCTCAAGAATGGTGTTGCCTTGAAGTTTTTAAAAATGTTCTGGTTTTGATTTTTCTCTGTATATAGTTTAGTACAAACGTTGTAACTTTAGAGCCAGGACTTCATACACAATTTTAAACCAACTCCTTCCTTTCACAGATTAACATGCTGAGTGAGACTCCGGGGGTTTTGTTGACTTGCTCAGGGTCACAGCAGAAAAGTGAGGATTAAAAACTTGTCTATGATTCCCAATCCAGCACTCCTTGTGTTATGGTATGCTTCTTAAAGCAATGGGTTGTTAGGTATGGAATGAAAAGAAAAGACCGTGTAAAACTTTGATTTACACTTCCAAAAGGTTAACACAGTTATTTCCCACTTTGAAAATATCCAATACACCAAAAATTCAAACACATGGACAGATAGACCAGTAATTACTTTATTAGTTTATATGTGTCACTGACTTCCTTAAATAGTTCTTGGGGTGTACTATATATACGCACTTCTAGGATAGCATAGTGGATTTAGTCAAAACTTTCTAGAATTTGTCTACTATATAAAAACCAGACACATCAATGTTCTCTCTTCTACTGTAGCAGAGTGAAATACTATTTTTATGTCATTCTCAATTCAAAAGGTAAAGTCCCTATAAAGCATCCTTTGAAAAATCTACTAATTAAGGCTTGGATCTTGGGGACAGTGTAGTAATGTAGAAAAGTGTGGGTCAAGTGACCTTTGTTTACTCTTAGCGCAGCACTACTTAGATGGATGAGCAGGGGGGCTTCAGCACATGAGAAGTTTCATAAGCTTTGGCAATATTCTAAAACAATTGCTGTATATGAACTCTCTCACCTGGTGTGTCTGCTGCTTCTCTCTCACCCATTCAGTAAAATTCCTTCAGAGGCAGGGTATCCCCAGAAAAAGCCTGGAGCACGGGAAGTAAGTTCACGACTCTCCTTCCCTTACAGTGCATTCTGGGTATGCCAGTGAATGTGGTCTTACATTCACTACTCAGACTTCTGAGTGATGTGAATATGAAGAACAATGGTTATTTTTAGAAATTCTCATAATGGAATCTGTTTCACTCAAGCAGTTAGTAAATGTCAAAACCTCCTTAAAAAAAAAAAATCTGTAAGCTAGATCTTATACAACTGCTAACCAAAACATTTTTTCCTTAGAGTCTTTTAAACTGAGTATAGAGTATTAGATTTCTAAACATAAAATTCTGTTTATAAACTCCAAGATTTGGATGTATTAGGTGTTGTTGCAAGCTTCCAGTGTTTTCTCAACTTTATTCTTTAGATTGACTAGATGGTAGAGTTAGATTGCAGAGTTTATGAAAATTGTCCCTGTATTTTTTAGCTATTTGCTGAACCACATTTGCTAATATTCTAATTAATTATTTATCTTTATCTCTAGCCCATCTTCTTAACTGGCTACACAAAATCTCATTCATTATAATGTGTTGAAGTGGCATTTTTATGGTCCACATAAAATTGTTTGCAAGTATCTCTGGCAATGTATTATGTTTGCCCATGCTACTCTTGCTTTTAATTCAAATTACTACATCTCCAAGGACTAATTTACTAGTTATCTTTCTGACATGCTTCAGGCTTTAATTTTTGGTCAAGTGATTTTTTTTTTTTTTGTTTACTTGTATTATGTAATGGTCAGAGCAGAGTCTAGATTGTTTTAAAATCTGATAAAATATAATGGTCATTGTATTAGGTTCTAATATTCTTCTTTTCCCCTAGTCACTTGGACTTGGGGGCCTTTAAAATTTAGAATAGATTTTTTAAAAAATTATCTAAATATTAATATATTTAAAATGTTTCAAATCTAAAATGATTGACCAGATTGACAGTAACAGATTACATAATGTATGTTTACTTTCATTTTTGACTCAAATGAGATAAAAAAGATTGAATTGAATCTTTCCTGAATTTCAAAGGTATTAAACATTTTATGCACAACAGATTGTGCCTCTGCATCGGATGAAAAGAGGTTATTTATTTTGATTCCAGTTTTCCCTCTGTAATCACCCCTGAATTTGTTCTGTTAAAGAAATTTTTACTTCATGAACTAGATGTTAATGTTGTAAAGAGAACAAATTAGAATTCAGTAAACATTGCATGTAAAACCTGTTTTAAAAGTCAGTATTGAAAGCATTCAGAATATTTTAGAACATCAACCTCCTGATTAAATATTTTGAAAGAAAAAAAATTATTTTATAGCAAAATATATCGATACTAGTATTTTATATTGTACTGATTAGTCACCTATACAACTTAAAAATGCTTTTGTTATATTAAATTTGCTACCTTCTAGGGATTTATCTTTACATAATTGTGTAAAATGTTTTTCTTCTTTCAGGACTAATTATTTTTATACAGTAGCAATGTCACAGTAGTATATAGTTAATTCTCTGTCAACAAACCACATATTTGATTGTGTTTATGCAGGCAAAATATTTGTTCCCAGAGAAAAGTATTTTAGTGTGATATTCTTTTAAAAACCAAAACAAGCACTCCTGCTCTGTGGCTGAAATGTTTCCTTTCTCACATACAAGCATTTAAATATTATTTCTAGTTTATTTTGAATGCATTGGGTAGGAGCACTTTAGCTCACAAAAATTATCTTAGCTCTCAGAAGAAGTTAAATAGCTGGAAGATATTCTTTTTGAGAAAAGATTTTAAAGCCATTTTAATACATACTAAAGGATTTTATACCAAGTTGAGTTTGAATGCTCTCAGTGCACTGAATAACTTTCAATCACATGGACTTGCTAAGCAAATTATATTACAAGGTATTTTGATTCTCTTGGTTATAAATTCAAAAGTATGTGCTAAATGTTTATAATCATTAAATATATTGAGATGAATTTAAACAAAATACAATAGCATACTGTCTCTCTGAAACTTTCTTTTATAGGATCACACTTTTTCATAGCAATCAAAATCTGACATCTGGTTAGAGAAAAAGAAAAAGGACTGGAGGAGATCAATGTTTTCATGATTCAGTTCTTGCTGATGGTAATGGACTGAATTTACCAGCTTATAATACAATGTTCATTTTATTTTAAACATATTTTGCATGATATAAAAATATTGATCACAGTGAGCTTTACCAGTTGTTATTGCTATAAAAATGAATGCAGAAACAATATTTTTAGTGGAAATAAATTATATAGTCATTATTTTTTTTTAAAAAAATCACAAGAGAAAAACCTCGGCTGTTTGGTCATTAGCAGAAAACCAGTCTTTATAAGGGGCCTTTTGCAGATGAGCTCCAGGCCATTTCTGTGAAGTTGTCCACATGGTTCAGGAAACACAGACTTCTGTCTTTATTATAGTCCCACAGAGTCTCTCTGTCCATAAACAGTTCTGATGTGGCAACACAGTTTTCCATGACAAAAATATGATGAACTGCAAAATAGTACAGTCTTAGTTCATATGTGGTCTTTTCCAGTATGAAGGGACACAGCGACATACTTCTTCACTAAATGAAAGTCCCTGCTCACAAGGCTTCAGTCGGTTTGTACATGGTCGTCGGTAACAACTAGGAAAACAAAGAGGAAAACATTTTTGTTAAAGACCAAGGCCATGAAATCATTATGCTACTGGTATACTTTTGTGTTTTTCTAAAGTTCAGACTAGAACAAAATTACTAATTTTATCATCAAATCGTTTATAGGTTTATAAATGTTTAAAGTTCATGCTTAGAATTACAAAACTTAAGAGGAATGGAAAAGCCTTTAAAAAAAAAAGTCTTGCTGATATAACAAATGGAAGGATAGGATTTGGTAAGCATTGGTTCTTTTGAAGTGCTCTCTGCTTCGTGGATGAAAGTAACATAAAACAGAAATTTTGAAAGTGAATATTTAAGGTCTGCTGATTTCCTGTGATCACATAAGCACGGCAGAATTCACAGGAGTCTGAGACTTGTATGGCACCCAGACTTCCAGGCGATTAAACCCAGCCATCTTGGCAGGACTGCGGTCCTCAGTGAGCAGCCCCACCCTCACTCTTATGTTCTACTCAGCAGCTGGCTGCATGATGGTAGCTGACTCTTCCTCCTCCACCTGGGCTCCATGTGAAACAGATGAAGTCTTGGGCAAGGGCGGGAGAGGGACAGGATTCACCAGTGGGGGTCCCTGTCTCCCACAGACATGCAATTTCTAGTAATGGTGAAAGGACAAATTACCAATCAGTCAATCTATTGGCAGCCCTGTTGCTCCAATGATTTGGAACTACCTTGGCAGAACTTTCCTGAATAAGAGTATGCCTAACATGTGGAAATGGGTGCACAGGAAAAAATCCAAGATGACCTAAAGTGGAAATCAAAAGTATGCTACAAAAAGCCCTACACATTTAGTTTGAAATTTTATTTCTTTTGCTCTAGAAAAGGAAACATATCTAGTTAAATTTTTTTTAAAACTTCTTAAATGCAAATTCATAGTTATAAGACCATTGGTATTCTTTTACTAAAAAGGGATGTAATTCTCAATGATCAATGAAAGCAGGTAATTAAGGCAGTGGACCAAAGAACACATGCTCTACCTACCACAATTTTGGAATAAATATTAAGAGAAAATGAGCATATACATATATTCAAAATATTGAATTTTCTTTTTTGCTCCAATTTATACCACAAAACCTGGAATTATACACTTAGAAAAATAAACACAGGAAGAGTTGTAGTAAATGGAAAGCCTTTATGAAAAAAAATGTATACCATTAGGAGAAATGCAATGCTGGGAATCTTTTCTACTAAGTTAATATAAGAATTCTGTAGAAAAATATGATGGCTGGTTAGTCTGCATGTAGACATAAAAATTTCAGGTTTTTCAATACACACTAGACTCATTCAAAAGGATTCAGTATAAAAGATGGTTTAATCAGGTTTAATAAGACTTAATATTATATCCTCCTGAATATAGAAGTGTGTTTCTGAAATATCCTTTTGGTAATTAGAGTAGGAGTATGCAAGTAAAGAGTATGTAAGTAAAATTGAAATATAGTTATTGCTCAAAATATTCTAAGGAGGCTGGCTGGCTAGCTCACTTGGTTAGAGCATGGGGCTGATAGAACCAGTGTCAAGGTTTGTATCCTTGTACCAGCCAGCCACCAAAAAAAAAAAAAAAAATCTAAGCAGGAAGTAAAATTATTCTTATAAGATACTTTGCAATAAGGGAAGAAAAAATATAATTAGATACCTAGAATTATTGAAAGCTATTTATGCAAGTAGCTAAGATGTTAGTGTAGACAGATCATCAGAAATATAAATTAAAAGTATAACACTCTTGAGAATCAAAAAAGATGGACGCTAGTAAGGAAAAAAGTAATGATGAGCATTAATGAAGATACTAAACTGTAAATAAATGAAATATAAGTTTTAAGTTATGTGAATAATCATCTTTTGAAAAGGGCATTATCTACCCATATTTAAAAAGTGGATAGAAGAGAATCCAGGGAAACTGATTAAAAACAAATGGTCTGAAAATTAAATGGACAACTGGAAGAGTATAATGTCACATCAGAAAAAGAAGAGGCGAGTTTAAAGAAAAAGGCCACAGAAAGGACAGGTTACATAAAGTCAAAATTACCCACTGGATCTGGCAATTACGAGGCTACTGACCCCTTAAACAGAACTTGAACACAGAATTCGAGGGCATAAACCAGAGTATAGTTGGTTGAATAAATAGGAGATAAAAGAAGCGTGAAAGCGAATGACAAATGTCGTTTTTGAGCAACTCTGAAGAGAATAGAGCCTGGTTGCTAAAGTATGCTCAGCATCACGGTAAGATGATAACAAAGTAAAAGAAAATTGGCAACTTTTATAAACTGAGGGGAAAGGAAAATAGAGTCGAAGATGTCAAAACTATGGAAGAGAAAAGGCATGACTGGTAGAGCAGTATTGAAGAATGTGGGAGAAAATGACAAAAGCTCAGATCTGGCTTACACAGTAGATCATCCTGTTCTCCGAGATTAAAGAGGAAAAGTTCAAGGATTAACACTGGAAGTGCTTGAGTCCAGTAACATCATTTTTTTTCCCTTGGTGAAGAGAGAGCAAAACCAAAGTTTAAGAAATGAGTCTTCCGTGACCTTTCACAACGTATTAGTTTATTTTTCTAATTCCATTAAAAACTTAATTTAAATATTTTCATTTTTGGATATAATATTACGGCAGATGATACTATCCTATCCTTTGTAAGTTTTGCATAACAATTGTCTGTACTTAGAACGGTTGTCCTAAATTACCTCTGAAGGTATCATAATTTTTGGTGGGGGCAAGTGTGGATTGCCTGGGCATATTTTGAAAATGCTCCACAGGTCCTCTAACTCGTACTGAACACCACTACCCTAGCCTCTAGGACAAAGATTTAGAGTGTATTTTGAGCTTGGACCTGGTTTGGGTCCCCAAGGCTCCTGTCTTGCTTTTTTTGGTAAAAGGCAAAAGATTCACGTAATCTGAAGAGAAACCAGAGTATCCTGTCTTGCTTTTTTGAGAGCACACCCAATCTCACGAAAAGTTTAGCATTTGTTAAAAAATATCAGAATTTGTTTTCCAGAACTTATTGGCCTCATTCTAACAAGCAATTGCTATCTTGGTGAAGAAACTGCTTTTGGTTTAGAACACTGTATTTCCAGTAAGAGAAATGTATGTAAATTTATGGAATTTATGCAAATTTCCTTCCTATTTATGTAAATCTCTTACCTGCATGTTTGATGTTGGAATTTCTTTCCTATTAAGAGGCATTTCTGTGGACTTTCTGTACATTCACAGGTACATTTTCCAGGATTTAGGGGTTGATTTCTTGGGCAGGTTCTTTTACATACACACTGGCATGTGTTTTCATCAAATTCTCTGTTGGCCCCACATGAGTTGGGGAAAAGTTTGTTTTTACAGACACATTGGCATGAGTTTCTGTCTAGTTCTTTGTGGGGTCCACAGCTGGAAGGCCGAAGCCCCCCTTTGCAGACACATTGACAGGTCTCTTCATCCAGCTCCTTGTTGGGTCCACAGACATCATAAAATCCATCTGTTGAGTCTAGACAAACACAGTCAGAACATTTTTACTATACCTTACTTGGTTCTAGACATGGCATGAAATAATGAAAAATATTTAAAAGCATCTTCCTTTTTATGTTTTTCATTAAATGGCTCTGTACAAACATGGGTATGTTCCTTTACAAAGAAGTTCAAAGTAATACGAATATGGAGTAGAAAAATGTCCTATTTTGTAGTCACTTATTTCAAAAAATGATGATCAGAATATAGTACATATGGTTTTAACATTAAAATATGTCAGAGGGCTAACCAGTTAGCTCAGTTGGTTAGAGCTAAGTCTTATAACACCAAGGATACAGGTTTGGATCCCCACACCAGCCAGCCATCCCCCAAAATAAAGTAATAAAATATGTGTGAATCAAAATATAGACCCTTGGCATTTAGTCTTTAAAACAGCATTCTGCTTACCATCTCCAGCATTTGAGGAAAAAATAAAATCTTGCCGAGCCAGGCATCTGCAGATGTGATTATTCCACATGTAATTTGTGGGGCAAGTCTTGTTTGCCGCCTGACACCTTTGGAAGAGATAGATGGAGTTAAGCAATAGTAAAACTGGTACACAGAAGCAATCATCTCTTTCCTTACGTTATGTATTACAAATAAATACATGATGGTTAAAAAAAAAAGCTTAAAAAATATAAGAATATATGAAATGAAATGGGAAGGTTCCTTCCCAGACCAACCCCACCCACACCTGCTGTTAAATCTTAGTCCCAGAGGTGACCACTGTTAGTGGTTTGGTCTTATATGACTCTAGACTTTATTGTTTTAAGGTAAATCCATCTATTTGTATAATCACATCTATTTGTTTTTTGTTTGTGGAAAAACAGATAAAACCTCTTACATTACCCTGAAATTTCCTTTTCCACTAAATAATACATCATGAGCATGTTTATATGTCATTTCATAAAATTCTGCTCCATTATTTTTAGTGGCTACATAATATTCCATAAAAAAGGATGTACCATTATTTATTATTCTCTTATGGTAACTAAGTTGCTTCCAATCTTTTTCAAACAATGCTGCAGGAAACATTCATATACATATATTTTTACTGACTTATTTCTGAAGCATAGATCCCCATAGCTGTGAAGCCTGCATTCCACCAAAAAGGTATCAAAGAGCATGTTTTGTTATGTTGTTCTGACCCTTCCTTTCCTTCCTTCCCTTCCTTCTTCTTTCCCTCCTTTCTCTTTCTCTCCTCTCTTCCCTCCCTCCTTTCTTCCTTCTGTCCATCTATCTTCCTTATTTTAATAAAAATTATGAACGTATGGGCTTCCATCAAGTACACCAACTATTACTTTGATGCTCCAATTGTCCATCACTGTTGACTAATTGGGACTCCTTTGTGTTGGTGCCTGCATGACATAAGCCCTTTAGTTTGACAGCTTCTCTGCTCTCTGGGATGAATAGATGTCACAAGCTCATCTTGCTCATTTTCTCCTTCATACCTGCAATTCCTTCAAGGAGCCCTAACTCTCTTTATTGGAAAAATGGCATCTAGAGGCTATCATTTGGGATTAGGTACGTTCAATGCTGTCAGATCATATTACTTCTAGAAATTTTTCACAGGGTAGAGTTAGAAAATGCAGGTATATCCCATGGTATGTTCCCCTAGCTAATGGTTACCCATAGAAGGATTCTTGGCTTTTAATAAGAATATATATATGAACCTATCATTACCTCATTTTTCAGCTAATGTTGGTATAGACATCAAATGAAAATAGTTATATCTTTCACACTCAATACAATATTGTAAACAACATTATATGGTGGAAGAGTGTTGAGTTACATTCCAAATTGGTAGAACAAAAGAATCACTTGTAGACATCTTAAACAGTGCACTGTCTGTAAACAGGTCATGTGCTTTGGGTGTTACTATGAAAAATTTCAGAGTTACACTAATGTGGTGATACATTTTTCTTAGAAATAGCTTGATATCTCTTACAGAACCATATGAAGGAATTTTTGAACAGAAGAATAATCAAATCTACATTTTGTAACCATTTCTTCCTTCAGGTGAACCCCACCTCTAAGGATTTATCACGGCCTTCCTGTCTAGCAGTCTCTACAGCCGCTCCAAGACAAGAGAATCTCTGTTCATTCCTCTCAATATGAAAGTTTGTCTAAAACTGTCCTTGTGTCCTTCATCTGCACAATCACCTTCTGCAAATGGCAATGACTGCTTAACCCTTATCCCCTCCTCCCTGCTTGACTTTCTTCAAGGGTCATGTCCCCTTTAGCTTGGTGAAAAACAATTTATTATGGAGTATTTTCTTGAATTTAATTTTGATTTCTAAGCTTTTTGATTGCAATGTGTTATTTGCTATGCTGTATCATAAACTAACAGTTTCATAGCATGCACACAGCCCATGTAACTACATACTGTGTTAATAACAGTAATAATTGTTAGATGATCAGGAAACAATGATTAAGCATTTTAAATTCTATTAAGATAGTTTATTTTTCTAAGGCATTATTGTGTATAAGTTATTTTGTAGAAAATCAGCTATGTTTGGGGCTTACCTACAACTTTTTTTCCTATTAAAAAATAAAAATATGTATGCAATGTATTTTTGGAAATAGATTATCTTAAGCAAGAAATTCCTGTACATACTTTTAGGGAAAAATGAATTCATACTGTTATTTCCAAACCCAATTAAACATTACTGGGATTTTTCTTTTTTTTTTTTTTAATATTCATGTACCTTTTATTTATTTTTTTAATTCTAACTTCTTTTCTTTTTTTTTTTTGTCTTTTTCCGTGTCCGGCAACAGATCGCAACCCTCAGTGTTGCCCCCGTACCGGACCGGGGACCGGCAACGGGATCGCAACCCTCGGTGTTGCTCCCGCGCCTTGCTCAGCCAGTGAGTGGGAACCGGTCTGTATGTGGGATCCGAACCCTCAGGCGGGAGCGCCGCCGCGCCTCCCAAGCGGCGCACTCATCCAGTGCACCACCGGGCCGGCCCTCTAACTTCTTAATATACATTGTAGTTGATTTTCGTGACCTTTTACCTGTTCCTCTTCCCCCCTTTTTTCTCCCCAACCCCTCCGACATCTGTTCACTTGTCTTAACAAGTTCAAGGAATTGTTGTGATTGTTGTGTCTTCCCCCCCCCCCTTATTTGTTTGTGTGTTTGTTTACTTATTTATAGCTCCATTACTGGGATTTTAAATGTACTCCTTTGACTTCATACTAACAAATTCCATGAAAATCTTGACTTCTAACAATCTTCATATAATCATTTATTTGCTTTATCCTGTACATACTATATGCCTTTTGTTTTTAGCTTTACTTTTTGAA